>NW_013667685.1:208245-217215 GCF_000517525.1 Limulus polyphemus | reverse complement strand
AATATTTATAAAATTTATGACTTAAATATTTATCGTCATATTCCATATTTTATACCTGTCAGATTTCCTTTTAAATTTCCTAACTAAAAAAAATCTTCTTTAAATTATTTTGATTTTTGCAGAGTTTCATTCACGTGTAAAACAGGATCCAAAATTGAAGAACGGTCACGTTTTTGTTATTTGGGTATATTTAAACGATTCTTTTCCTTTCTTTCTATAAGATTCGAAATTGCGTAATCACCATTTTACTTCTTAGAAAAACTTGTGTTTCAAGCTTAACGTGAATTGCACCCCAGGCTAGTTTTTTTTTTCATTCTGAGCAAGTTAAATTATCTGTTTTTTCTCTAAGCTGTTTAAAACTATGGAGTTGATGAAACGTTTTCGTGGTTCACTGATAACCGATCTGATTTTGTTTGTGATGTCTGCTCTTAACATACGATAAAAAGCAATAAGACTAACGATCTTCATCAGATTGATTTATTCTTCTCAGCTTTATCTGTAGCTTTTTTTTATCAGCTTTTTTATTGTGTTTCGTAACTTAGCTAATTCACTTACATTAGGCTTACGACCTAATTGGATCAATTACTGTTTTTCTTTTAGATGGAGAACTATCCCTCTTTAGCTATTATAGTAAAAAGATAAATACATAAAATTATCGAAGACTATTTCTGTAGCAACTGTTAAAAGCGCCATCTTTTCACGCTTTAGTGCACTAAAACGAAGGAGGATTTGCGTCGATTTACCAAACGACTTGTTTTTCCAACATTTCCTATCACGTCATCAAGAATCGCAAATGTATTTGATGGAAGCAAGTATAATCAATGAAAGTTGTATTTAGTCTTAATCTATAAACCCAACTACTCCAAAAAAAATTGAAAGGCATTTGCGAAGAATACAAGCATTTTATTTGTGATTTCATGCGAATTTTATGAAGAAAAGATGACGTAGAGGCCTAATGCACTCTGTGATTCGTGAACTTCCGCTGCAGGAAATTCGTTTTGATGTATTCACAGCTCATCGGTGCTGTTTGAAAGATTTGTTTGTTTGAAGTTAAGCACAAAGCTACACAATGGGCTATCTGTACTCTCCCCACCACGGGTATCGAAACCCGCATTCTATCGTTGTAAGTCCGCAGACATAACGCTGTGCCACTGGGGGGGGGGGGGTTGAAAGAGCAGAGGAAATAAAGTAGGCTTCGTATAGTAGTATGCAAGCAATTTGTTTAGTTTTAAACAGTCCTTTACACACAACGTCAAAACCAAAGAATACAAGCATCTTGTAGCAGGTTGCTGTTGATTCTGATAATCTCAGTCCAAAAATGCTTCGGGGGATCGGATGCAAGGTTGAAGCAGGTCTTTCTATTCTTTAAAATTTGGTCACTAATAATTACTTCAGTTGTTGTACTGAAAAACCCATGTTAAGCCTATTGTTAATGGTGGCTTGGCGGTTGATAACGGATATGTAATGGTGTAACTATCATTTCATTACATAACAATTGTTTGATAGCGTGTTCACCACCTTCGGAGCTGCATACACCAAACAATGCTGTCACTCGTCATTGTATTTGTTCTGTTTCCAGCATCTGAACAATTTAAAAGAAACATTGTCATATAGTTATAAAAAACAACAACAGAAACTAAAGCTCAAGACATAACCAAAAAAACAAAAGGACCTCAGCAAACTATCAAATGTGAAGACGAAACTGAACAATAGGAAGAAGACGTAAAACGGGTACATAGCTAATGACGATAATTTGAGATTTCAGAAAGATGTAATATTCCAGGTTGTAATTTAAAAAATCTTGGTGTATGATTAGTTAAAATACGTACTTTAAGAGGTACAAAAATAACCAATTAAAATATACAATACAAAAAGAGTAACAACTTTTATATTTCAAATTAGAACAACATTTACTAACTCAAGAGTAATTATCAACCAGACTCAATAGCTTCTGCTCAATATGGCATTAAATGAGGCTTTTGTTACTCAGATTATATAAACGACCGTATAGGTTTTTATGCTTTTCAAGTACAAAAACAGAAAAAAATAATTTTATAAGCAACTCTGCCTCCTGGTGACTCAGCAATAAGTTCTGGGGCTAATAACGTCAAAAATATGGTTTCGACGCCCGTGGTTGGCCCATTGTGTAGCTTTGTGTTTACCAACAACCAAACAAACATTAACAACTATATCAGTGCTTCCCTCATAATGAGATGCATTCCCTGGGAAGTCTGATGAATCCTGCCATATTTCTATATTTTATGTTGCTTTTTTATTTGTATAAATACATCCATATATATATATATATTTGACGGTTTTTGTTTTTATTCGGTAGCTTTAATCAGAAGCCGAATTGTTATTATTGCAATAAATAGTAGCATATAAAACTGTAAAACGCGCAAGTGGTATTGGGTAATCCGAACCTCACAAGAATAGAATTTAAAAGCTCTTAAAACCCATCAACGCCCTTCATACTAATACGTAGCTCATATAATCTACTAGTACATCTCTGGAGCCAATAAGTCTTATTGACTTTCTAAAATCTGATTTCAAGTAATAAGGTGGGCTGTCAACCTGCCACTGACACGTCTGGTATGGAAATGACTTCTAAATAATCACCTTTAAGAATATTGAACTTAAACGTCTGTCTCTAGCTAAAGGATGAGGCATGTAAGTGTTTTCAATTTGTTCAGACCAATTATAAGTTTTTGAAAATCTTTTTTAATCTTGGCTCCCTGTTAATTATACGGTTCCTTTAAAATTTTATTAAATTAATTTTCTTGTTATGTTCTTGAAAGCAAAATTCAGAAACATTATTTATCACGAGCATAAGTTTGTTTAATTCTAAGCACGAAGCTGGATAATGAACAAACTGCATTGAGTCCCCCCCCAACTTCACTCAGGGATAGAAACCCGAATTGTAGCGTTATAAGCCCTCACGCTTATCGCTAAAGCATTTAAGAATTTTTTTGAAAGAAATTGAAACACAGAGCTCGAATTTTTTGCTTGTGTTAATTTTTTTTTCTTTCTGTGAGACTATAATGATAAATGAATGATTTTCTGTGTATTGATATGACAGCAGGCATAAATGATTCACATTTTGAAAGACGCTTTTACACTTTTGAATTATTTATAAATCTTACTGGAAAAGCACATTAACATTAGAATCTTTTCGATTTCTATGTTGTTGTTTTTTATTCTATATCCTAACATATAGAAAATTATCATCTGGAAAAGTTAAAATTTTGAGAAGATATATGCGTTTCTCAAACGACATTGCTCTATTTTTTTTAATACAGAGGAAACACTAGTCAGTTCTATTTTTTCGTTATATTATTTCGTCCACTTCCTTTAGTTTCTTACAAACATAAAGGGCTCTGTTTGCTAAGAAAGTCACAGTACTTCTCAACGTTCTAGGAATCGTTTGAAGCTGAGTACGTGGTACAAGATAAAACTTTTTCACTCTTTACTAATTGATTAATCGAAACCAGGCCTAAGTCCCACGGGAAGTGGTAGACAGTAAATAGAATTCAAGTGGTTAAAATTGGTACAGAAGGTAGCGAAATAAAACTTAATGCACAGACAAAAGATTCGTCTTAGAGCTTACGGATACCAATATTCCTCTAAGTACATATGATTCGTCTTAGAGTTCACGGACGCTAACATTCCTCTAACTGCATATGATTCGTCTTAGACTTCACAGATGCCAATATTCCTCTAACTACACATGATTCTCTTAGAGTTCATGGGTGCTAATATTCCTCTAAGTACATATGATTTGTCTTAGACTTCACAGATGCCAATATTCCTCTAACTACACATGATTCTCTTAGAGTTCGTGGGTGCCGATATTCCTCTAACGGCATATAATTCGTCTTAGACTTCACAGCTGGCAATCTTCCTCTAAGTACATAGGGTTCATCTTAGAGCTCACGGATGCTAATATTCCTCTAAGTACATATGGTTCATCTTAGAGCTCACGGATGCCAATATTCCTCTGAGTACACATGATTTGTCGCAAAATTCACGAAGAAACACTTGAAATATTAGTTTTTCTAGGTTTATACATTCAGTGATGAAAAACAAATGAATTGTTCAACCAAAAAAAAACTTATTAAAAGTATACAAAAATGGGGGGAAGTCGATAGTTCATAACATTTTGATGTATTTGTTTTACTGATCATCTAAACTTTGTACTACAGTATATTAGGTTTTCCTTATTCAGTTTTTAAAGAGTGTGTACTTTTCAGCAGGATCTGTAGACGACACTTTGGACATTTTTCAGGATGATTCTTGCATGAAGTAACTTACGGATATCCTGAGTGTCGAAGGTTTTTACCGCAAGCTGCCAGTCGTTAATCGTTAAAAATTCTTTGTTGCGTGCAGCTAAACGTGCTGAATAAGCTATTTCAACTCTAAGCGTGGAACTGAACAATGCAAAGATAAAATATTTTGATGGGTTTCAGGGACAAATTCAAAAGTGCATTTGCTGTTATTTGCAAACTCTAAAGCATGCAATACAAAATACTAGCGCCAGATTATTAGCAAATAGCAAGATATGTTGTAAAGCTTCTTAGAATGTTTAGTATGTTTAGAATTTTCGCGCAGAGCTGCACAAAGGTATCTGCGCATAGAAGATTAAAGAGAAGGTAGCTGGTCAATAGCACCCACCACAAATTATTGGAATTTGACCTTCATTCTTATAGCAGACCCGCGACCCTAAAATGCGGAGCGTCTTTTTTACGAATACGGGACCCAAACGTTGAACTTTCGGATTCACATTTTGTTCATGCTAACCAACGTACGCCCAACTCTAGCTTCGTACAACACAGTTTTCTATTCAAGCACGAGAGACCTTGTTTTTTGTTTTTGTTTTTCATACTAGATAAAATGAGTCGCATTATATTATTTTTATTGTATTAAACAATCCCTAATGTGTAATCTATTTAGAGAAACTCTAACGTGTAAGCTATTTAGACAAACTCTAACGTGTAATCTATTTAGACAAACGCTAACGTGTGATCTATTTAGACAAACTCTAACGTGTAAGCTATTTAGACAAACTCTAACGTGTAATCTATTTAGACAAACTCTAACGTGTAATCTATTTAGACAAACTCTAACGTGTAAGCTATTTAGACAAACTCTAACGTGTAATCTATTTAGACAAACGCTAACGTGTGATCTATTTAGACAAACTCTAACGTGTAAGCTATTTAGACAAACTCTAACGTGTAATCTATTTAGACAAACTCTAACGTGTAATCTATTTAGACAAACCCTAACGTGTAATCTACTTAAACAAACCCTGACGTGAATCTACTTAGACAAACCCTGACGTGTAATCTATTTAGACAAACTCTAACATGTAATCTATTTAGACAAACTCTAACGTGTGATCTATTTAGACAAACTCTAACGTGTGATCTATTTAGACAAACCCTAACGTGTGATTTATTTAGACAAACTCTAGCGTGTAATCTACTTAGACAAACTCTAACGTGTAATCTACTTAAACAAACCCTGACGTGTAATCTATTTACACAAACCCTAACGTGTGATATATTTCGACAAATCCTGACGTGTAATCTATTTTGCTATAAACTTCGGGTAAAGAATGGGAGTAAACGTAATAAATCATGATTGTTTGATTATTCTATTTCTTCAAGTTCCCAGAAAGCTAATGAAAATTAAATAGTACTCTAACATTTAACGAGGATTTATCCATTAAGGTATATAGCACGTTTGGGCACGTTATCTAAGTGTGCCATTTATCTTAATGGGCAGATGCTTGTTAAATGTCCATTTGTAGCCTGTAATTAAGAATATAGAACTCCCTGTAAAAGTCACTTTACAGTTCAACCTGAGTATTTAATATACGAAGTCTTTTGTGGGTTTCGCATTCTGCTAGAGATAATATTATATATTAAGCGTTTACATCAAGAGCGCGAGAAAGGGAAGGAAGAGGACACGTACGGTTTTATACGGCTTGTACGCCACAGCCTCTTTTCAGTTGAATATATAAAAAAATTATGTGTTTTTAGTTATTAGAATACTGTCTGTTCCTTCATAATATACTCAACTACATTTAAATATGCCTTCCTGATTTACTCAACTTTATTAAAATGTACTTCCCTTTGGCACGAACTGTGTCATAAAGAAACTGCATCAAGAAATTGCTTTCGTGGTGTAAATTAATGTAACTGAATATAAAACTCTGTTATACTGAACTGTACCTATGGGAATAATTAATAACTCTATTGAAGCACCATTTTGGGTCTTGGATGTTACTTGCAAGCTTAAAGCACCCTATACGTTTTAACTGAACAACAATATACCCCCACAAGAGCTAGTGAGATACGCTAATCCACGCGTTTTAATTGAACAACAATATACCACCACAGGAGCCAGTAAGATACGCTAATCCATGCGTTTTAATTGAACAACAATATACCCCCACAGGAGCTAGTAAGATACGCTAATCCATGCGTTTTAATTGAACAACAATATATTTCCACAAGAGCTAGTAAGATACGCTAATCCATGCGTTTTAATTGAACAACAATATATCCCCACAAGAGCTAGTGAGATACGCTAATCCATTCGTTTTAATTGAACAACAATATATCCCCACAAGAGCTAGTGAGATATGCCAATCTAAAGACAGGTCATCTACTAACATGTATTTTTGTGAATGATCTAACCTCAATAAAAATAAATAAATGGACCAAGCGCTATATACTAACAACTTTTGTTTTTTAATGATCCAACTGCTAGAAAACATGGACCGTTTTACTACTTATTTGCTATTCTATCTTGGGTGGAAGTTTATTTAAGGAAATCTACTTTAAAGTTTGGACGTTACAAACCATATTTCAAGGCCTGCAGCGGAGAAACGAGTATGTGGATGGTGAAACCATAAACAGATCAGTATATCCATAACTCCAGGCAAAGATTCAACAACCTATCAACATGAAACTGAACTACAAATATGATGATACTAGATGCAATTCGAGCTGTGTGTAATATGGTAGCGTTATAAAGATGGTGCTTTTTTTTTTTTCATCTACTATTATTTAACGTCTCGTAGCATATGATACCCCAGAGTAGGGCTGAGTATATGTTATATCAACGGAATTAGTACATACTTTGCTGCCCCAGATGGTCCATAAAGCTGCTTAGTTTGTTTATAAAGATCTGGATATTTTTTCTGCACTTAAATCGTATAATTATTTTTCCCGGAGATAACCTGCTGTTGATGTATAAGATGTACTTTCTGTACCGTTGAAACACTTCTTAGACGCCGTGTATGATCGGCTGAGATGCATTCCATACTTACTTCCCGTTCCCCGTGCAGTTGAATGACAACCATCGATCGCTTCTACCAGTTATATTACAGTGTGAATATTTTACTCTGAGGAGATAATTCACGTGAAATAGTGAACAACTTCTGAATTTTAAATAATCTGAGTTTCCTCAATTTGTTTACTTATACGTATAGCGCAATATCTTCAAGTCGTTTACTTATACGTATAGCGCAATATCTTCAAGTTTTTTACTTATACGTATAACGCAATATCTTCAAGTTGTTTACTTATACGTATAGCGCAATTTCTTCAAGTTGTTTACTTATAAGTATAGCGCAATATCTTCAAGTTGTTTACTTATACGTATACCGCAATATCTTCAAGTTTTTTACTTATACGTATAACGCAATTTCTTCAAGTTGTTTACTTATACGTATAGCGCAATATCTTCAAGTTGTTTACTTATACGTATAGCGCAATATCTTCAAGTTGTTTACTTATACGTATAGCGCAATATCTTCAAGTTGTTTACTTATACGTATAGCGCAATATCTTCAAGTTGTTTACTTATACGTATAACGCAATATCTTCAAGTTGTTTACTTATACGTATAGCTCAATATCTTCAAGTTGTTTACTTATACGTATAGCGCAATATCTTCAAGTTGTTTACTTATACGTATAGCGCAATATCTTCAAGTCTTCATGTCAGTTGTATTACGTTTTGTATCGAATCTTCTAGCCAAGTATGCAAATATTTTAGATCGACTATTAATTTCAATTAAACAGGGTTGATGTATTTTACATGCAGTACCGTGTTAGCGAAGATACAAACCGTGACGCCAAAGTCAACATGTTTTGCCCATATACATCAGTTTAGGAGAAATAATGGCCATTTTCTGTTTTGTTATATATACATATATATATTACAATGATATGTTTCTGTGTTTGACACAATCGCAATGAAGTGTAATATCCAAGACACTTTAATCTGTTTAACCCCACGATTTGACGTTTACTTACAGCTCATATTAATGATACTTTAATCTGTTTAACCCCGCGATCTGACGTTTACTTACAGCTCATATTAATGATACTTTAATCTGTTTAACCCCGCGATCTGACGTTTACTTACAGCTCATATTAATAATACTTTAATCTGTTTAACCCCGCGATCTGACGTTTACTTACAGCTCATATTAATGATACTTTAATCTGTTTAACCCCGCGATCCAACGTTTACTTACAGCTCATATTAATGCCACCCCGTATATAATAAAGATTTACAATCTCCAACACTATTTTTTTTTCCTTTATGTTAAAAGATGTATATTTTTATGGTTTTTAAAGTTGTTTGGACAAACGTTTACTCCTGGGCGTTTAATCATACGATTAATCATAGTTATCATCGTTATTATCAAAGTGTCACCTTAAGTTCTAGTTGGCCTGGTTAAATATAACCATACCCGAAAACGTCAGCTGTAATGTGTTTTTTTTTCTAAAGTTGAGATACACGGCTGCCGCTATCTTTTTGTATAGTAGCTGGCAAAATAAGCCAATGTTTCCATCTTGAAAAGGCCCCGGCATGGTCAGGTGGTTAGGGCGCTCGACTAGCAATTTGAGGGTTGCGGGTTCGAATCTCCGTCACACCAAACATGCTCGCC
>NW_013667685.1:201750-207977 GCF_000517525.1 Limulus polyphemus | reverse complement strand
AGTAGCCCAAGAGTTGGCGGTGGGTGGTGATGACTAGCTGCCTTCCCTCTAGTCTTACACTGCTAAATTAGGGACGGCTAGCGCAGATAGCCCTCGTGTAGCTTTGAGTGAAATTCAAAAACAAACAAACCATCTTGAAAAGTTATTATTTCAATTAACAATGTCACTTGAAAGACGGTACGTGTCAATTTAGCCATTTTATAAACTGGCATCACAACTTATTGAGAGGGAACTTTTATTTACTAACAACCAGTGAACTTAGACTCATTTAATACATCGTTACACTTCGTGCAGATTGTGTATGAGGTTTTATATTTATATAACTAAAGTTTATGATGTTAACTTCTTCTGTACATAGTATGTATCGAAGAATGTAATAATCAGGCACCAGTGCAGACCAATCTGTGCTTATAACAAGAACATCTCACGCTCTGAAGGACTGCTAAAGAGGTAGGTTGATGGCTTACCCAATCAATGAAAAGCTCTCCTTCCTGTACTTTCCAGCCATGTCTTACTGAACTCAGAGAAATAGAACAAATAAATAGTATTCTCAGCTATATAGCTGCCTGATGTGCTTCCTCAGGACATCCTGAGTCGGTGGCAAGTGATGTGGTTGAGGGTATGTTTCCTTGCAGGAGATGATGTCACAGCTAGTATTCTCAGCTATATAGCTGCCTGATGGGCTTCCTAAGGACATCCTGAGTCGGTGGCAAGTGATGTGGTTGAGGGCTGGTACCCCTTGCAGGAGATGATGTCACAGCTAGTATTCTCAGCTATATAGCTGCCTGATGGGCTTCCTCAGGACATCCTGAGTCGGTGGCAAGTGATGTGGTTGAGGGTTGGTACCCCTTGCAGGAGATGCTGTAACAAATAGTATCCACACTGTATCCACCCTTACCATTGAGAGTGTAAGCAAAAGTTTGTGTCCAGAAGTGTCTGTTCTTGTGGTGTAAGGCTCTTTGTTCCCCAACTCCCAAATAGCTGGACACCACCGAGAGTTGGAGATGGGTGCTGTTGACTAGCTACTTTCCCTCTAGTCTATCAGTTCTAAATTAGGGGCGGCTAATGCAGATAACCCTCGTGTAGCTTTACGAAAATATCCAAAACCCACACACAAACTGTACAGCAGTCACAATTTGCAATACAAACAGCAGGCTAGTTTGTTGCTATATTTAAATCATCATCGTTCACAACACGTCCTTGATGAGTTCTCGGCAATACTTAACAGAAAAATAATTAAATCTTACGTGACAGAAAATATAAAAAGTAGTTGAACGTATTTTATAGCAAAGTAAATTAGAGCTAGCATTTCTTTTACATAATTTTCCCTTATACCCGTGTCTATGCATTTGTAAAATATATTGTGTTTTAACAGCATCTTATCAAACAACTTTACCAAAGCAGGCAGAATTGACTTGGATCTTATGATATTCAACATGCTACGTCAGGAGCTACAAACGAGAGCTCAATGGTTTGTGTATTATGTGTTTGTGTAGGCGGAAATGAAAGAGGAGGACCTTGTTATTTCGAAATCAAACTGAGCGGACTTTAACAACACGCGTGACATGCCCCAGTCAGCCATAAAATACTTGCCAGTTTCACTCACACTCAGAAAGATAATTCAGTCAGAAATGCCTCGATGTATGAGGCATGCTTATTTTAAGCTGACAATATGCTCATTAAAGATTTCTGCTTGTTTTAAACCGAACGAATATACTTTCCAAAAGGAAACTGTTAATAAAAATGGATTTTTGCTTAAACAACTATTCACGACTTTCATTCAGAAAATAAAATATTTATTAACTTTACGATTCATGTTCGTGTATCCTTAACTACATACTCGCAACTGATCTGTTGGCAACACCAACAGTAAAATTTGATATAAAAAATTACAAAATAAAGCACTTATAGCGCTGATATTCAGGGCTAAGTCCCTGCTGCATACGCATCGTGTAGCTTTGCGCTAAAGCAAAACAACTAAATAAAATCGTTAAGGTGTTACCCTGTAGTGAAGTTACTCGTATTGTAAATTAATGCGATCATGATTTGTTGCAAAAAACAGATGCTTCGAGCTTCGGGGCTGTGTATGCGTTAGAAGAGTAACGGTCACATCCTATTCTTGGCTTGGTTTGTTTTGAATTTTGCGCAAAGCTACACGAGGGCTATCTGCTCTAGCCGTCCCTAATTTAGCAGTGAAAGACTAGAGGGAAGGCAGCTAGTCATCACCACCCACCTCCAACTCTTGGGCTACTCTTTTACCAACGAATAGTGGGATTGACCGTAACATTATAACGCCATCCCCCAGCTGAAAGGCGAGTACATGTTTTGATGGGACGGAAATTCGAACCCACGATCCTCAGATTGTGAATCAAACGCCCTAACCACCTGGCCATGCCGGCTCCATCCTAGTCTTTGATCAGACGATAAAATCCAAATTTGGCGGTGGTTTGTTTTGAAGTTATCTTTGATCAGACGATAAAATCCAAATTTGGCGGTGGTTTGTTTCGAAGTTATCTTTGATCAGACGATAAAATCCAAATTTGGCGGTGGTTTGTTTCGAAGTTATCTTTGATCAGACGATAAAATCCAAATTTGGCGGTGGTTTGTTTTGAAGTTATCTTTCTTCTAGACATCGCCTCCCTCAAAGGCCCAGTGGAAATTCTGAAAGTTTAGAACTCTAAAATCTAGATTTCAATACCCTCGGTGGGCATAATACAGATAGCCCATTGTATAGCACTGTGCTTAACACCAAACAAACAAAGAAACCGTTTAGTCAGATATAATTTTACGGACTTGCAACATTAAAATCTGGAGTTCGATTCTCCGCAGTGGACATAAAACTAATAGCCCATTATGCAGCTTTGTGTAAAAGAAAAAAAGAAAACAAAATACAACAAAAGCAACCCTCTTGTCTATAATTACAAATTAGAGACTGTTGTGCGCATACAGCGCGTATGTCGCCTTTGTTTTTTTTTTGACAATTTTATACGAACAAAACTATAACTTAGTTTGTATGCATTATTTATTCTTACCACCACCCCCACCATTCGGTGGCTCAGCAGTAAGTTTGGAAGTTTAAAATGTTAAAAACCGAGTTTAAATACCCGCAAAGCACGGATAGCTCATTATGTCGCTTTGCGCTTAACAACAAACAGACAGTATTTATACATTACATACTGTGTCAAGTTTTGAGGCTTAATAGCAAATTAATATGCTGTATTTACGCTTTTAAACATTGGCGTAAAATTTCAATAGCTTGTAAAGCGCGTCGTTTCTGTTGAGCTGAATGCGAGCTTTACATTCAGCAACATGACAATGAGTATCAGAACCTAAATTTAATATCAAACATAAAATTGTGTTTCTTCAAGATTTTCAGTGCAACTCGGTAAGATATTCTTTATTCAACATTAAAAATCACTTAAACAATTCTTTCTTGAAAAAAGATGAATAAATATTAAACGTTGTATGACATTTGTTCATCGTGCACTTGTAATGATTTTAAATATAATAATACTTTCAAAACAAAGCATTAAAGACTAATTTATGTTTAAAGAAAAGGAATTTGGAGAGGATATTTTAATCCCAATCTATTTATTGTGCCTTAATGGATGTTGGTAAATTAGTGGTCAAGCTTTTTTTATCTTTTTTTTTTCCTTCATTGTGTATCCGTAGGTTACGTGAATTTATTGAGGAAAACGAGAAGACTGACCCCTTGATTCACGCACCAGACAAAAAGAATAATCCTTGGGCAGAAAAAGGAAAATGTCTGATTATGTAACTCCCGACACTTGGTTTATATTAGGGGATAACAACAGAAATAAGGACCGAAGCCTGGTGTTGACGTCATCAGCAGTAATTTCATCTTTCTCATCCATACAAGCGTACCAGGTGTCAGACGTTATTGGATAAATGAATTCTGGTTTCTTTGTTTTCTGTCCAAGAGTACTGATAATAAAATAATAGTGATCAGTTGTTTTATCAATCAGTGTCACGATTAATACATTATATATATAACCCTATTAAACAAGATAACATTGATGTTTGGTAAGGTTTTATTCTGATGAGCTAGGAATATCACAAATGAATTTAAAATTAGGTTATTTCAAATTAGAATTAATTACATATATATATATTACCATATTTGTGAGACTCCTATATTAGACATTCAAATCAAATCATTCAAGTTTGCTTTAACTTGGAACTGACGTCTAGGATCATGAATGTTGTCTATCTGAATGTTTTGTAAATACACTGTGTATTTATTTGATTGCGTAACACGTATAGTTAATTAATAAAATTAATAACACTTAGTACTCTAGAAAGCTTTGTTATTTGTTGAAGAGATGCTGAAAATTGTACCCTCAATTCATTTTATCTTCTACACACAAAAAAAAAAAACGAACCAGAGAAAAAGTTGTCGCACTTAAACCATTAACATGTATCAGTATTATTATTGTTCTATTTAGATATTTTTTCTGTAATAATCTAATATTTCGTAGGTTCAGATTAACCAGTATGCCTAGCACATATAATCAACTGATGTTGTTTTACTCCCGCATATTTTTATTTCTGTTCTACTAGAAAGTACATGGAGATCCCCCTCTCCAGACGATAATAGGTGTAAGGCCCCTGAGTTGCTTAATTTGTTCCTACCTACAACCAAAGTCAAAGATCATGAACAGATTTTACAGAAGACTTTTCTTGCCATTTATATATATATATAACATTATTTAGGGTTATCTGAAGAATTTCTGTTTTACTTTTGAGACAAATTATTTTACGATAAAGTTTGTCTTTTTATAGGTACAGGAGAAGTGATTGCAAAACTTTGCAGACAGTTAAGCGTATGCTACATTTTAAATATTCTCGTATAATCACTTTACACAAAACATTGTCTATAGACACTAAAGATAGAAATCTTGACAAGATGTGTCAAGAGATTCTGACATTTGACATTTACACTAACATGTGGTTGACCCTTTTTCCGGCCCACTATACAGAGGCTGAGAACGTTATGTTAATATGTCGTCTCACCACGACACAACGGTACAGTCTACGTCGCCACGATTGGTTATGTTCTATCTAAACGACCGTGCATTTTGACAATAGTCCTGCAGCATAATTTTCATTGTTCGTAACAGCTGTCATGTACAAAGCACACCTCACTTCCCTACTGCTTTCCATATTCTATCAAGTGTAGGTGAACGACGGTTTACCAGCGCCATTTTCAACAGCCCGATAGCAGAAAAATCCAAAAACGTTGCGTCAGCCACTTTAACCAGTATGTCTTCTTTAAAGAATAGCATGAATATCCGTTTCGCTCTCCAGCTGCTTGAAGTATGTGACTGTTGAGCTGATATGTCGTGGAAGATATTTGTGTATTACTGACTTTTGTCACTTTTCTTACTGTTGCTGAAGGTACATAGACTTTTTTTTTCATTGATATTTATGTATGTAGATTCTTACACTCTTCCTACCACGGTTGTGGTACGACTTGTTGGAGGTCTCTTTTGGTATTGTCCTGGTGTCCCAACTTGTTCCAGATTCCTTGTTTTTTCAATGCCATTAAGCGCAAGGGATATCCTCATTTTAGAAAATCTAGATTCCCGAGATGAACACATCTTTACATAGATACTCTTCCCAAACAATGTCAAAATGTATCTCTGATAGATGCCGTGGTTTTCACGTGATATACTTATTTGCATATTCTTTTAATATAACGAACTCAATCCTATATACTCTTGAATAATTAAAAAAAATGAAATAATTTTAAATGTGAGAAATGATAACTTGTTTTTATTATATCAGTAATGCATTATAGCCGAATTACTGTAAAGCAAATGCAAAAAATAAAATTTGTCGCGGCGTACAGAAAAGAATAGAACACAAGAGCATATTTAAATCATTTTGTTACAGAGAACAAACGCAGTGTTGACTAAAACAATGATCCAACAAATTCAAGAACTACACGGATTATATTTATATTTTTGTAGAATCTTACATTTACGACTTTCTTGAACTAATTAATAATTCAGAATTCTGGAAAAAAGGGATGAAATATCTTCTTGGAACCATGAAAAGTCTTCGGGTAAAACCAAGAACTTAACAGCAACCAAAATAATACGTTTTCTAATTTCTCACCAGATTTGATGTTTATTACCTCTAGAGAATTGTCCAAGTGTTGAACTGTGTTGCTTATTAATGTTAATGAGATGCAAGAGGAAGAG
>NW_013667685.1:177603-200750 GCF_000517525.1 Limulus polyphemus | reverse complement strand
AACTATAACTACCTCAATTATAATACTACTTAGAATAATTAAAAAAAATAAAGTAAATAAATTTTAAAATTAGTGAGAAATGATAACTTGTTTTTATTATATCAGTAATGCATTATAGCCGAATTACTGTAAAGCAAATGCAAAAAATAAAATTTGTCGCGGCGTACAGAAAAGAATAGAACACAAGAGCAGAGAACAAACGCAGTGTTGACTAAAACAATGATCAAACAAATTCAAGAACTACACGGATTATATTTACATTTTTGTAGAATCTTACATTTACGACTTTCTTGAACTAATTAATAATTCAGAATTCTGGAAAAAAGGGATAAAATATCTTCTTGGAACCATGAAAAGTCTTCGGGTAAAACCAAGAACTTAACAGCAACCAAAATAATACGTTTTCTAATTTCTCACCAGATTTGATGTTTATTACCTCTAGAGAATTGTCCAAGTGTTGAACTGTGTTGCTTATTAATGTTAATGAGATGCAAGAGGAAGAGCTGTAAAGGATGTGAAAAGAAAAACTATAGCAACGACCTTATTACAAAAACAGCATTATATTATATTCGACAATAGGTTACGAGACAGGCTTTGTTTACTATCATAACTGAAGTCCAAAGTTGTCATGTCTATGCGTAGAATAAAAGGAAAATGTTTCAGCTCTTCCAGCAATTCTAGCTGTTAGAAATCATTCGGGCACATCATAACTTGTACATTCTGTCATCTCAATTTACACGATTCTTTGAATACTTTAATCCCAGTCTCAATGGGCAAACCTGCAGTAAAAGTAAACGTATCTTTCATACCAGTGAGAAAATGTATTCTTTTTTTACGTCACATTTAAATTGATCATTATCAAAGAATCCAGCGTCTCTTTTCAAAGCCACGTTGTGCGTAGATAACAATGAAACAAAATAAAGTAAATATTTAAGTTTATCGAATGTACAGAAATCAGTAATTTTCATATTACCCTCTTACCAAGAAAGAGGAAAACACTTAAAACAAGGACTTTTCAGAAAAATGAAAGGTTATCAATTCATTATGGATATTTACAAATTTTGCCGAAAAAAAAAACACGAAACGGAACACTAATGCAGTTTCTCTTAGAATACCATTACACGTAACGGAACGTTAGAAACGTCCAAAAGTTAAGATTTAATACATGTATAATAATAGATACGTAACTTCGAATATTAATTCTTGGTCAAAATCAAGAGATCATCTCTATATATATAGCCTATCAATAGGTAAATAGTAGATAGACTCATACTTCAGAAATAATACCGTTTTATTAATCACAAAAACAAAAATGTGAAAAGGGGGGGTATAATCTTACCATTAACATTTGGTGGATCTGTATTTTGGGGATGATGTGATAAACAGGTAAAAAGGTCTTATATTCACAATCGTTAGATTCTGTCAGGTGGCTCTCTAGATTTATGTCTATAGGGGGTACGTAAAGTTAATTGTGTGGAAGCCTGCATGTTGACGAACTTGACACATGATATATCCAATGCGACAGTGTGTTACCACGCAGACAATTGGCCACTCGGAGTAGATAGCGCCCTCTGGTGATCATTTCCAGTGACATCTGACTGCTGTTCCCAGTGGTGTTACTGGTGTATCTACAATAATTAATACTTTAACAAGTGTAAAAGAAAATTAAATAAAAACATTAGGAAGTAGGAAAGGGAGCACCAAAACGTAAGGAAACAAGGTAGTAATGGGTGGGATAACATTACCTCACTTAGTGGTTTTTGACATAGTGCAACCTCAAAGTGGGTGTGGCCATCATTCTGCGCATTCCTACTTCGTGTGCTTTTTGTAATTTGGTAATTGTTCTAACTAAATGAAAGGTATATATATATATTGTATACCGTGGGGGCGTTATAATGTGACGGTCAATCCCACTATTCGTTGGTAAAAGAGTAGCCCAAGAGTTGGCGGTGGGTGGTGATGACTATCACTGCTAAATTAGGGACGACTAGCGCAGATAGCCCTCGTGTAGCTTTGCGCGAAATTCCAAACAAACATATACATAAACTGATGCATTTCGTTAGGGTCACGTAATTTGATTACATTCAGATACATGTATGTAATCGAATTACGTGACCCTAAGGAAATGTATGCCATCATAAGAGGGGTGTTTGATGTCGGAAGTAAGACAGGAAGCTCCAATAGTCATACTTTGCTTATAGGAGACATTATAGCTATCCGATTGGTAAGGAATGGGCCCCAAAAATGGTATCAGAACAGCTGATTTTTGAAATATTTAAATTTGTTGAGCACTTAGAAAGGATTAGCTAGTAATAAAACTCAAATCAAGTGTATAATTGGATCAAATTTCAAAGTAAACCACGAAGTAGAATGGGCGGAATGATAACCATACCCATTTTGAGGTTGCATCGTGTCAAAAGTGTTGTAATGTTATCTCGCCCATTTCCACCTTGTTTCGTTTCTTTTTGGCGCTCCCGTTCCTACTTCCTATTTTTTTATTTAAAAATTCTTTACACTTGTCTCATAGCTTTTTTTTGTATTAAGACTCGAGAGTGACTGGACTCTAGTCCTATCCTTCTCTTAGCTTTTCTTGCAGCTAAGTCTCGAGAGCATCCGGGTTCTAGTCCTATGCTTCTCGCAGCTTGTTTTATAGCTATCTCTCGACATTTCCGGTTTTTCTGATATCTTTGCTATAGTTTTGTTCCATCTATCCAGAGTGGCAGTCTTTTCTTTGTTTGGATTAATGGCTAAAACTTGTTTGCATATTCAGCATTACTGTTTTTAACCTTATCTTTATTCTTGCAGTAATGCTCTCTTTGCTGGGACAAAGACTTTTCAAGGTTATCAACATAAGATTTTTTTTCATTTTCTCTCGTTTTGTGTCCTTGAAAGGCATATTTTGAAAATCGCACTGTTTCAAGTCAACCTTAGATGTCGATAGGCCACACTTAGTTTGAAAACAATTGTGTTTGAGCAAAGCTGCGTCAGACTTCGGAAGTGGTAACGTTCGTCTTCGCGTGGGAGGCTCACGTCTTAGGTACCGACTGCTATGATAAATTGTTTTGTCCAACACAGTACCCTCGGGTCAGATATACAGAACTGAAAACTTCACTTTCAAAGGTTAGCTCATAGGTAGAACATATATCTAGCTGAAACAGCTGCAGGTTAATCACGTAGCGCATGCGAGTAAGCAATCGTGCACCCGCACATGATATGAAGGCGGGTTGCTACTTGGCAACTCACAGAGCGTGCTCCTAATCATAGAATATAGCTATTAGTTTATTGTTAGCTCGTTCGTAGTGTTGCAGAATATTTTTTATTATTACTTGTTATCACCAAGGTTATAAGTAAAACTAAAAAAAAACGCTTTTAACTAGGATAGGGTAATTCAATCATGTGCATTTATATTTCTGTAAGTTGAAGGAAGGATAGAGCTATGCCTTTACAACAACGTTAGTCAGATTGACAAATTTGTGGTTTTGTGAAATTTTTGCTTTTACTCTGCCAACTTTCTCAAGTGCTTTTGTGGCTAGTTACTCTGTAATTGGTTTGTTTACTACTCAGCAGTGTGCGTAAAGTTCTTATAAAGTTTTATTTACATGCTGTTTGCAGTGTGGTTGAGATTTTAATTTGTATTGCACATCTGGTCCATTCCTATTATAAGTACTACCGTATTTATGATAAGAACAGTAGTCATTTTATTAATGTTTGAACACAACTATTTTTTTTATAAAATTCATGTTACTTACATACACGTGCCTGTTAACATTTCTGGTTAGTTTGTAATACTAATCCCAACATATAATAGCAAGATAGCACCATCTTGATAATCCGTGTTACAGAATGTACCAGAACAAATAAAACCATAGTTACTTGAGAATCACTAATAAAGATTCGGTTAAAAAAGAGAAGATACTTAGCTTATGATTCTCGAGAATTGATACGACGTATTGTTTATTTACTGGCTTTTGTGTTAAGAGTTATGTAAAAGTTTCATTGCTTCTTTAGAAATCCTGTTAGGAAAACAATGGATATTTAAAAATAGTTTTGAATGTTAAACGAAAGATCATGAAATTACAATATTTAGACTATTTGATATTGTAATTAGTACTTGAGAAGTGATGGGTTAGTGGTTAGTGATTACGGATACTGATTGAAGGGTCCAAAGTTTCAACATGCTATGCATCTGCATTTTCAGTTATGGACGCATTATAAAAGTAACACTCAATCCCGCTATTCGGTTTAAGGATCTGGACAAAGCCCTTGTGATGGCAGATACTGCTTGACTGATTGATCTCCCTCTAGTAAATAGTACACAATTAAAAAAATATTACAGCTGACCCCCCCCCCCCCGGGGGGATCTTTAACCCGTGGGTTTAGCCCCTGCATCGCATGAGATTCCGTTCAGGTTTTACAAAAATGCAGTTCCTCTTTTCTAGTGTATTTTTGTGAAATACCCAAACTTCTGAAAAATAACTCTGCTTCTGGAAAATCCTATGGTGACGGTGAGACTATTGCTGATATTAAACTTTGGTATGAGACAATATGACGGACGTGAAGGTTGCTGTAAGTCACGTCCGCTGTTTCAAACGAATATTTCTCTATTACAATTTGGCTGTCATACGTTACGCACATAAGTTTACAATAATCTCTAACTTAAGCACGCTTACTCCTAATTAAGAACCCGAGTTCAGTAATTACGTATCTTTAAGTACAAATATTATAATTGCAGCTGGTTCTAACGTAGTTAGATAATGTCTTCTCCAAGGAAAAGCAGTAAGATAATAGGCTATATATAACCACTTATGGTCCGAGTAATTTATCGGGAAAGATATGACAATACAGTATAAGGTTTCGTATAGACCAGGATATATTGATGTAGTTTACGTTTTGTTATTGGATAAGAGTCAAAGATATTGATCAAGAAAGATCCGTTACGCCTGAGTTCGAGCATCATACCACATTCTAGTAAAAGTTGTATCCTATAGTTTAATAAAACTAAATATATTTATATGATATACGTTATACTTATAAATGTGCTTGAAAATAACGTGAGATGGTTTACAAGTGATTTAGCACAATTAATCACGTGTAACTTGCTTATTAGTGTATTTTTAGCATAAAGCTATATAACGAGCTATCTGTGCTAGTGTCCACCGTGGATATCGAAACCCGATTTCTGGCGTTATAAGCCCTCTGATTTACCGCTGAACTACCGAGGGGATTCTTGTTTAACTAAATAAAAGTATTGTTTAGTTCATGCAAATTCTAATTACCTCCCCCACCCACGCTGGACGGAGGCTATGTATTCACCCCTCTGTGTGTGAGTGTGTGTTTGTTTGTATGTTTGTCAGCAAGATTTCTCAAAAACGGCTAAATACCAACGAAAGTTGGTATACATTTGGAATATGACCCAATGTAGAAGCGATTAGTCTTTGGAGGGTCAAGGTCACGAATATCAAAAAAGTTCTCTATCTGTTAACATGGGGGGGACCGATTTTTCACACTATTTTTGCTCTATAACTCAATCAAAAATTATTGGACTTTGATGAAACTTAGTGGGCATGTGTAGAATATTATTCCTAATTGTCCTGCCAAAAATGGTCCGTGTCCATTTATAATGAAGGACATACGGACACATTTTCGTATTTTTGGAGAGCCGAATATGATCAACGCTGCGTGGCTGAGGTATGCGCTCTACTAAGTGCCCTCTAGTTAAGAATGCTACAATTTCGCTCTACTAAGTGCTCACTAGTTAGTTATGGAAAACTTTTTAAATTCAAATGCTGACATTATTAACTCTTGGCTGTTACTAAATTCTATTTTCAAAATGTTTGATTAGTATATTATCTTCATCGTTTATAAATAATCTAAATCTCCTTAATAATTACACAGACCTGCGAATTTAAACTTCATAAAAGTTGTTCTGGTTTTAATAACAGATTTTCCATAATTCAACTACGCAGATTTCGAAAATAATATTCGTTTTTTTTTCTATCACGTGATGATCTTTTATATATCGGGAAGAAAAAATAACTCTTTCTTTGATCAAGTTATTATTTCGTTTACTACAATGAACATTTTTTATTATTACGTTTGTTAACAAAAATATAAACAAACTGGAGAAAACGGAATAACATTGATGTCAAACGAATATACATCCTCATTCATCCTGATTTTTTTTAATCTACGTCTTTTAGCCTCAAAACTATGGGTTATGGTCTTTCTTTTATGTATTGCGTCTGGAGCATCTCGTTTCAATGGCCAGTGGTAATCAGCCATCATGCTGATGTTCCACTTTCCCTGATACATCTTCTCCATTTCCCTGATGTCTTGATGTAACTTTTCCCCTTGTTTTTCGCTGACGGCACCGAGATTTTCAGGGAAATAGTCAATACTTGAGTGTAAGAAATGAACTTTCAAGCTCATATTACAACCCAACTCTTTGAATTTATTAAGCATTTTATTGACAATATTTTCGTAATTTTGGGTCCTTATTGTTTCCTTAAAATTTGCCAATAACACATTTAAAGGCAATCTACACTTCATTTTCAACTTTCCTCATTGTCCTCTCGAACTATTCATCCGAAGTCAATTTCCTAATCTGAGGCCCAATAAAAATTCCTTCTTTAAGTTTCGCTTCTGAAAGAGCTGGGAATTACCCACATAGATACTTGAATCAGTCGTCATCTTTGTCTAAGGCCTTTACAAACAGCTTCATCAAACCCAGTTTTATGTGAAGTGGGGGTAATAGGACTTTGTGTCAAACAAAGTTTCACACTCAATGTTTTTCGATCCTGGTATCAGGCTGACTCTGCGTGGCCATTGCTTCTTTATCCAATGCTGATTTCGTGCTCTGCTGTCCCATTCCCACAAAAAAAAACATGGAAACCGGATTTCTTGTATAACCGGATGGTTGACCCAACAACAAATAAAGGACTTTTAAGTCTCCACAAAGTAGCCAACCATGTTCTTTGTATTTGATCTTATTAAAAAGAAGTTCGAGATTTTCGTATGTTTCCTTCAAGTGAACCAAATGAGCAATAGGAACAGGTGTATATATATGTTACCATGGTGAGAGACAACATCTTTTAAACTTATTTTGGAGGAATCAATAAACAATCACCACTAACTTGGTTCATAGACTGCAGCTCCTACCATTGGTATTAATTCAGCAATATTGTTGAAATCAACCAGTAAACCTTCTTGCGAAAAGTATGGTATAAACTCTTTCTCGCGATTTCTGTACCAGTAAAATGATGAATTCTTTGGAAGGCCCAAATCTCTCACCAAATCATGAAAAGTTGTGGTTCACCAGACGTTTCAGGTTGAAAACAACCACTATCATAATTTATATTGACACCAGATTCAGAATCAGATGAAACTGTATCAAGAGTCTCCGGTGGAGTAGGTACAGATACATCAGGTGCATGAACAACAGGTCTTATAGTAGATTGAAGATTCGATTATGAAATGTCCTTTTTACTTCGAGTGTTGTAGCCTTGCACGTTACATGAGCAAAAATAGCAGTCATCTCCATGGTTTCTAGGCTCACGCCAGACCCTTGGAATTCCAAAAGGCAAAGACTTTTTCTTACCTTTAGTCCATTGTCTCGAGTCTTCGACACAAATGGTGCAAACTTTGTGCAGAGCCAATGATTTGTCTTAGTCCTCATGTTTTATTCCAAAATACGCGTAATAAGTTTTTTTTGACGAATTCTGTAATGTTTTGCCTTTGTTTCTTTACGACAAATTTACCACAAATATAACAAATATGTTTGGATCATTTACACAACCTCTTGTTGTCAAAGCGACAAATAAATAATATTGTAAAGAAAAAAATTATGTCAAAGTGCACGTACAAACCAGTACTATCCAGAAATGACACGTCATGCGGCCTGTTAACCGTATATATACTAGCGGTGTGTTTCTCGTGGGTTTTAGAACGATGGATAAGATTCTCACGTCGCGATTAAGCTAGAGAAATCTATAGCCAGTAGTTGTCAACATTTTAAGCATATCAAAATGTGACCCGATTTCAGTTAAAATGATTCACTTATGTAAAAGTAAATATGATGTTTCGTGAAATACCTATACGTGATAGAGAAAAATGGATATCATTTTCGAATTCCGCGTACAGGAATTACTGTAGAATGTGTAAAACGTTCAAGACAATAGAACCATTGCAGGCCTGTGTTACCTACGGAACGTTCAATAATCACAATAACTTACTGTTTCATAATAAATTAATTATAAAATCCTATTAATATAATTTTTTATGTATTGGTAACTTTTGAATAGTTAAGAAGTTATCAGTTCCGAAAACACAGAAAAAAATATCATAATCTTGATAATTTGTCTTATCGTACGATAATGATAGGTAATTATGTATTTTTTTATATTCATAGCGCTAAGTAAAACTATCAATTAAAGATGTTTTTCAGGCGAGAAACTACATTACTGTCAGGTTCAAATTAAAATTATGTCAATGCTGTACGGTTGTTAAAGTCGTTGCCATTCATACGTGACGTCGCAACAGAACCATGTAGACGGCAGTGTTCTTGAATAAAACATGCTGATTCAGTTTTGTTTGGCCAGGTGGTTAGGGCGCTCGACTCGTCATCTGCGGGTCGCGGGTTCGAATCCCCGTCCCAGCAAACATGCTCGCCCTTTCAGCCGTGGGGGCGTTATAATGTGACGGCCAATCTTACTATTCGTTGATAAAAGAGTAGCCCAAGAGTTGGCGGTGGGTGGTCATGACTAGCTGCCTTCCCTCTAGTCTTACACTGCTAAATTAGGGACGTCTAGCGCAGATAGTCCTCGTGTAGCTTTGCGCGAAATTCATAACAAACAAACAATTAAGCTTGATTACAAACAATGTGCTCAAACTCGTAAAATTAATGTGTACATATCTTATGGTGTTAGATTTCGATTATTCACAGGTGAAGAGATTCAGAGTCTCGTTATAGAAAGGGGCAGTAAAAATACTAAAACTATAATCAAAGGAGCAATAAAAATAGTTGAGGAATACTGCACTGCACAGAGAGTGACTGTGGACGACAACGTTAGTTATCTCGCCAGAATACAAGGAAAATGTTATCCTGAAGTTACACAGATGTACTTTATACACTTATTGCAATTTGTAAACATGTGAAAATACAACCCTCTTTGTGATTTGATATTCAGTGATAAGTTTATTAAATTAGTGTGGTCCAATTTCTCGATTAAGTTAATTATTGTTCATATAAGTATGGGTGTATGCTCTTCATAACCACGTTACCAGTAATGACACGTATACACGAATAGGCCTACGAATTGAAACTGCATATACTGAGCCCCCCTCCCCCAGTGACACAGCGGTATGTCTGCGGACTTACAACGCTAAAATCCGGGTTCCGATACCCGTGGTGGGCAGATCACAGATGGCCCATTGTGTAGCTTTGTGCTTAATTATAAACAAACAAAGAAGCATATACTGAGACACTGAAACATTGTTTAATTACAATAACAATAATAATAATACGGATAAACCTTGTTGATTAATTATTGACTCCTAAAATTATATCAAAATCTTCAAAGAAATGTTAAACTTTAAAATCAATGTGTAGGCCCGGGAATGTAGGGTATATATATATTATGTGATAGCGCTAATTAATCAGATTGTAATAAAACCGAAAACGTTTATTGACTGACGACTTTGGGAAACAAATTATTCTTTGTGCTGATAACCAGTCAATAACTGCTTAATATTAGCTTATTGCTAATTTTTCATGAATATATAGGTCTCAATGTATTCTGTCACTGGTTCTCAATTATATTTTCTTTAAGACTGCTTAATTATAATTTTTATAAAGCAAAGAATCTGAAGCCATGAATGAACATAACAACTTTATTTAATAATAGAAAAAAATATTATTTACAAATAGCCAGATATAATTAATTATCTACTTTTTCTAATCGAAACCAAGCAAAATCTCTGTACTGAATTGATGTTAAACAACTCTTAATAAAAGGGTTGCTAGGAACAATAAATTAGGTTTGTGTGTGTGTGTGTTTTTTTTCTTTTGGGGGGGGGGAGACAGTCGAGGCTCCCAATTGGGGACCAGGTTGCTAGACATTGTTATATTTAAGTTGACACCATAACCGAAGGACAGCCCTGCCTTTCATATATTTTAACGAAAAATTTAAGTTAAATTTAATTTAATTTTTCCTGCCTAATTAGTACAGTCAATGCGTATATTATTTGCTAAAAACATTTTTTTTTAAGGAAAACAAAATTGGTAGGATCTAAATATACTGTTGAAATTCTCGAGCATTCCAATTTTTTTTGTCCTCCGGTGGGAAAGCAGTACGTCTACAGACTTACAACAGTAAAATCCGGGGTTCGGTTTCACGCGGTGTACACATCAGATAGCCCAATGTGGATTTCCTCTAAAAAACAAATCCTATTTGCGAAGACATTGATATGATTTAAGTTTTGGGTTGAAATATGCATTGAATATATTCTCAATAACTGAAGAAAAGCATGAATGACAAATGTAATTATTGCTTCTACATATTTTCTAGACTTCGTTTGTTATCTATTTGATATAAACAATACAAGATATGCTTTTGAATGAACCGAACATTTTATATTGAGTTAAAAATAGTGTTAGCAACGGTAAACCCCACTCAACATCCAATTCATTAGGTAAACAACACATATCTTAAAAGATTCTATTCAATAAATGCAACAACTACGAATAAGAATGATACATTACGAATATTTTCTACATCAAACAAAAATATTTGTTTTTGATGAATGAGGTGCGAAATTGCTAGTAAATTCTTTTTTTTAAGAAACACTCGCGGTATATTTATAAGTGCTCGTGTAACAGCAAATTCATTATTTTTTAATTTTATTACAGAATCAAGAAGAAACGTAAAGAAATATGTAGTTGGAATTTTGGTGAATTTAAAAACATTTTTAAAAGTGTATAATCTCATATGAGAAATGTAAAAATGTATTTGACTTAAAAGCAAATAAGGAATAGTGTTCATAGTAATATTAGTAAATGGAACTTTTCAAACTAACGGGGATTTAATTTTTTTTTTAATGGAGAATGAAGAAGGGATTTAAACTGGTATGAGAACGCAACACTTAGATGTGCCAAGCTAAATCTATTGTAATGTAAAATTAAACCTTTGTTGTTATTTTTTAAGCATAACTCTGTAGAATGTGCTAAGTGCATTATTCTTATGATGATTGGCTGGTGTCAATCGAAACTCGTAGATTGTGCAATTTTTTTTTTAATAGCGTGTGATTTTTTTTAATATGTGTTCATGTTTATGATGCCACGGGTATGTAGATTTTCAATCAAATTTAACCCCGCAGGGATCGAACACCGACTTTTAGCGTTATGCTTATTGGTAGTAATTAAATGAATGTTCCACTTAGCTTAATCATTAATACGTGTTCGTAAATACTGGGTTCTGACAACAGTTAGATTCTAACAACCTAAATATGAACTTTTTGTTCTCTAAAAGGCACAGCTGATCATCGTTAACTACCCCCCCCCCCCCAGTGACACAGCGGCATGTCTGCGGACTTACAACGCTAGAATCCGGGTTTCAATACCCGTAGTGGGCAGAGCACAGATAGTCAGTTGTGTAGTTTTGTCCTTACCTTCAAACAAACAATTGTTGTAATAGCTCATACATCGTGTTTACTCTGTAAAATCAGACAAATAATTGTTGAGGTATAAATTTTCAATAAAAGCAAAATTCACTCAAATATCAACTACTTAAATACGCTGCTGTCCAAAAGTTAAGGAACAATCGCTAGGGCTCAAAACACAGTTTTTTCGTAAACATTTGGACAACAGTGTAACTTTCTTTAGTGATATTTGTGACAAGAGACAATATGTATCAGATAAATGTTTATATTTATTAGAAGTGACCAAAAAATAAAGACGTGTAGCTTCAAATAACCTAGAAATCGCATGCATTTCAGCTGAAATATAACGACAACAGTATAATCTGCTTTCTCCAATCTGCTCGCCAATGGGTCTTGTGATACATTTTCGATAAAAAAAAAGAACACATCGCTACACAGTTTCTTTGTTCTATGTCAAGACAAAGAAACCACTGTTCAATTTTCTGAAAGATGAGTTAGTATACAGTCTTCAACAATCAAATGTGAAACACGATGAAAGTTTCGTTTCGACTTAAAAAGTTTTGTGGTCCTGTAGATCTTTGGCTTCAAGCTTAAACAAACTCGCAAAAATTTAACATTGAACTACAGTCGTAACAAAGCTTCTTCTCTCTGAATTTCCTCTTTTTTTCAAATACAATTCGAATTCCATTTAACACCACAAACGCACAAGCTGAACATCAACCACAAAACAAAATGTTCAGTACATTCTGTCAGAAAAGTTCCTTGAAAAATATTCAATTGTTGGAAAAAGCATCCCAGATTTCAAACACAAATCTATTTTAGTTACGGTTTTCTCATGTTTAAGCCTCTTTTTCCGATAAAAATAACCACAATACAAGGTTTCAAGTTGTAGATCCTCTCAGTCGTGTTCCAAGAATACAATGAGTATTGAATAAGAAAGGAATAAACAAAGAACATAGAACACATAACATATCTTATGGGACGAAGATTACTTTGTTACCAGAAAAATAAAATAAAGTTTATTTGATAGTTGAATAAAATGTTGAGTTTGACGACACCTTTATTTTTAGGCCTACATGGGGAATTAAAATGCTTTGATGTCACACGTGTGTTAATATCAAAAATCATATCCCTCCATCGAAAAGTATTTTTTAGTTGTTTTTTTTTTAAGTATTCTTCAAATATATCCCCAATAGCTGTTAATGGCACTAAGAGTATATTTTGGCAATGTAGAGTGTTTGGTATTTTTTCATTAAAGTTGTGAGCAGTGTTCAGTTTCTCGTATTTAAATAATCGAAGTGTCTCTGGTTTCCTTCGATTCTCTCTCTCTTTTTACACATATAAAGCATAACGATAAAATTATGCATAAATACTTTAAAAGGTAATGGAATAATGAATAATTGAAATACCTGTTGACAGAATAATAAACACCGGTTTATTTAATAACAGTTGGCATACATAATAGTTAACATTAGCTGGTACATAAATTTTTCAGTCACAGTGTTGAACTAAAGAACGAAATTTTACATCACGTAGACATTGGGGTTAAGAGCTGTAACTTATACATTCAATTCACATCTACGTGTACATCTTATGAGTAGAGTATTAAAGTAAGACCGTGCGATATAAATGGGCAGTTAAATGGTTGTAAAAATACAATGAACATAAAATTAATTAATCAGATGAAAGAAAATGTCACTAAATTTAATTTTTCTGGCTACACGTATTTAAATGTACGTACAGATTCGCATGGAAGAAACGTTTCAAAGCGTATTTTGAAGTCCCAGGTTATATGTTCCATAAAACGTATATGAACATAGCGTCATTTTCACTTAAGAGTTAATAGGTTTAATTATCCAAATGCCTCCAGTTCCACGCATGCAGGACTAATCTACTTTAATTAAAATGGATACCAAGACTAAAGAAAATATTTCCAAATATGTAGTTGAGAGTCATTTCCTAGGCAGTTAAATGGGTTCTGCTTTCTCTTAGATGCGAAGAACAAAATTTAAAACGATTAATAAAAAATAAACGAAATTACCGGAAATCAGAAGTAGGAACAGTTCGTGTCTTTCTGTTTTCGTTAAGCGATATATATATATTCCTGCTGCAGCCAAAAAGGCTTCAGATCTATCTTAATAACAGAAAATCTGTGTTGACTTTAATAGTTATTATAGCGTAGTTCACATTAAAATTACTCCAGTAGTGGTCAGCACTTTTTTTATTTGAAAAGGTTTGGCTATTATTAGAGTCATTAAAATTAACACAATAAACCTTGACTATTATCAAAACTAACACATTTGACATTGACTGTCATTAAAACTAACAAACTAAACTTTGACTAGTATTAAAACTAATACTCTAAACCTTGACTAGTATTAAAACTAATACTCTAAACCTTGAATATTATCAAAACTAACACATTTGGCATTGACTGTCATTAAAACTAACAAAGTAAACCTTGACTAGTATTAAAACTAATACTCTAAACATTAACTATTATCAAAACTAACACATTTGACATTGACTGTCATTAAAACTAACAAACTAAACCTTGACTAGTATTAAAACTAATACTCTAAACCCTAAATAGTATTAAAACCAACACACTAAACCTTCACTAGTATTAAAACTATCACTCAAAACCTTGACTGTATTAAAACTAACACAGGATAGCGCAGACACCTTTGTGTAGCTTTGAGCAAATATCTGAACAGACCAAACAAAATGAAACATCTTAGGGATTGTTCCAGGATTTTATTTCGTGGTGTAGCTACATGAGGTTTGGGACATGCTTTGTCAGAATATGTTTTAAATTATACGAATTAGCTGACTATAAGTTATATAAATGATTGCATATTTCAGTCCCTTCTTTTTCTTCTGTTACCCCCCTAGTGGCACAGCGGTGTGTCTACAGACTTACAACCCCAGAAACCAGGTTTCGATACCTGTGGTGGGAAGATCACAGATAGTCTATTGTGTAGTTTTGTGCTTAATTACAAACAATCAATCAATTAAACCATTTGTTACTTGTCTCTTTTTTTTTAGTTTCCTCAGAAAAATGGGGATGGCTTGCAACCATGTACACCGCCGTACAGGGAACAACCTCTGTATCACTTCAATAAAGAACAAAGGTGTTAATAGATTAGCGTTAACTAATAAACGTTAAAAAAATAAAACTTTTACTTTACCCTTGTTATTAACTATGAAAAAGAGCATGTTCTTGATATTTCTGCTCCAGGTTGAAAACAACTTATTTTTGGTATGTCTTCCCTAGAATGAAAATAATGTATTTTTGGTATGTCTTCTCTGGAATGTAAACAATGTATTTTTGGTATGTCTTCTCTAGAATGAAAACAATGTATTTTTGGTATGTCTTCTCTAGAATGAAAACAATGTATTTTTGGTATGTCTTCTCTGGAATGTAAACAATGTATTTTTGGTATGTCTTCTCTGGAATGTAAACAATGTATTTTTGGTATGTCTTTTTTTGAATGAAATCAATAACGTATTTTTGGTATTTCTACTCCATAACGAAAACAACCGGTTTTTGGTATTTTTGGTGTACAGCAGAGGCTGTCACAAAGTTGAAATCGAAGGCAAGATGCAACCATCCCTCAGGGGTGAGGAAATGTTACAACGACACAGGAATGTTATCAATTCTACCAAAGCGACAAGCTTGTTCTACACAATGAACAACAGATATGTTGATGAAGACAAGCCACCACCAACCTTTTCGGGCACTGCTCTCCCTCTGGAAGAAACACTAAAATACCTTGTGGTAGCCTTTGACAAACAAACTAATTTCACCTGACACATCAACACCACATTAACCAGAGCTATCAAAGGTTGCATCAGGAAAACCACACTGTTTATGCTCTAATGTTATATATACACGACTGTTTCAATTTAAGTACAACACGAGGGTTAAATTTAGTTAGTTTTAGAAGCGATAGTTTATCGCAAGTTTGTTTATGCAATTTTTTACGAATCATACGTTGTGTAGTTCAATGGTTGTAACTTGGTGATTGTTATATTATTGCGTTATGTTACTAGAACCCTGTAAGTTTTTCTCGTTGTTTTAATTGAGTATTATTGAACCACAACATCTCGTAGCGTGTGAAAAGCTTTAGGTCTCTGTTGGGCTATAAATACCAACATGTAGTTAGATAGAAAGTTAGATCTAGATTGTACGATTTTGAGTTTAGCGATTTTGAAAGTGAAGTTATCACAGTTTGTTTTGCAATAATTTAGTAAAGAAGAAGAATTCGTTTGTCAATTATGTTCTAAAGAAATTAAACCAGACTGTGTAGTCTTTGATGAAAAATAGAATTATTTAAAGCTCTGTATACAACTGTGGAAACCAACTGTTATAGTGGTGATTTTAAAGTGAAATTAGCACAGACTGTATTGTACTAACAGAACAGAAGAATAATTCGTCTTGTCAAATTGTGTTGTAAAGTAACTGAACCAGCCTGTGTGGAATTTGACGAAAAAAGAGACAATTGTTTAAAGCTCTGGAAACAACTGTGATAACCAACATTGTAACGAGCATTTGTATATATGTTTGATTTGTTTTAATACATTATTTTAAAACAAGTGGACTGTGTACTGTTTGTTTATTGTTGAAATGTATTCCCAACAAGTCAAAGACACCTACTGTAAAGAATCCGGCCCATATTTAAAACCTGACATTAACCAAAGTCTTATCCAATCCATCATGAATTATGAACTACAGATGATCAGTATGGGTGTTACACAGCTATATAAAGTTGAAAAGATACAAAACATATGTTTAATATTAGCCACGGGATGTACTTCAGCCATTCATATCAAAACCCTATTATAACTCACAAGTCTCGGCAGCATCGCAGAAAACCAAAAACACTTACAAGCAAAATTATTCCCTGGGAACTTGGAATGTAAATATTGTGTCTTCCATTATCGATCCATTGTCGTTCCCAGTTGGGACATTCAAGGTCAACAACAAACAGACATAAGCCAAGTAGGGATTTCCTAAAATTAAATCAGCCTATACAGAAAATGTAGAAATTGGGTAGAAGATGAAACAAAAGAAAGCCTGTTAACATGTAGTTAAACAACATGGTGGAAAGTAACCTGTCAGATGGTTACCATACCAAAAATAGTAATGATGGTGGAGCATGCATCAATATTCTGCATAAGGCTGGTGGAGCATAAATAGTAACTAAACTTGGTATCCCGAAAATTGTTTAATTTCGAAGTATAAGTTCAAGGGAGGTTCAGTTCAATCTACACTTTGATCAACGTGTGTTATTGGGCTATACTAGTTTTGGAGAATTCCACTTCTTATCAGTAACCCTGAACACAAGTTAACCAAAGAGTTTATTTATTATATCTGCTTTTGTGCGGCTATATAATGTGAAGAACTAAACAGTGGTCAATTGCACTTTTTCTTCACTTCACCCATCCAGTGTATAGGTTTTCCTATAGTGAATACAAAGCACGTTCACACCAACAGTATGTTTGATGGTAGAGCAACCAAACCTCTCACAAGCAGCACAGGGATGGAGCTGAATTGTTAAAATCAACGAACCACAAATAACCAATGCCACCAAAATGTATCTTGGGAGTGACTAACAGTCAATACTGCATAAAATACAGAATGTTTGGTCTCCTGATGGATGACAGGAAGCGAAGAAATGGCACGGTACGACCATCTGTAGGGGTAAAGCTAAACGAAGAAGCTGACAACTGATAAGCTCGAGCGACAAGCCCCTTATTATATTCAGCATGAACTTTATTGGCAGGACATCGACTTTCTCTGCACTAGTATGAAAGGTCTTCATCGACATTCAGAGGGAAACAGCTAGTAAACAGTGCACTGTACTGTGTAACGAGGAAAAGCAAAGGATGAGGAATTAATAAGACATTACACAACCTGAAGGCTACTGCTAACACCAGTAAAGAAATTTTATTCTTCCTCTTGAAAGACAGCAGTTTCCATAAGAGGGATCAGTGCCTAACAACACAACCCTTAGGATTGTCACGTAGCACTCAACCCAATAATTTGATTCAGCAAACACGTCAAAACGATGCTAATTTCAGATTCACGGTAAACCAAAATTCACAACAATTCTGTTATAAAGCAAACTCCCTTGTAACGTTTCGTGTTTGTTTTGCACAAAGGTATAATGGACCGTCTGAACATAACCATCCCTGATTTCGAACTGATAAACTACAAAGTGTTAAGCCAGCTATATTCAAATGATATTTAAATCAGCAAGTCACTTAACAGTCACAGCCGATAAAAAGACACGGTAAAACTACATTTAGACATACTGTTGAAACGTGGTACTGGATAAACCATCGTCCTCTTTCAGTAGTTTGATTATGGAAAGCATAAAGTGTAATATGCTGCAGCCTTTTGCAATAGAAACTACGCTGCAGGGCTATTTTCAATATGCACAGTTGTCAGATAGAGCAGGGCCTAACGTGGCATACTCAATCTCTGAAAAAAGAAAACAAAGTAATCAACAGAACCCACTACCAACTTTTGGGCTCCTCTCATCTGAACGCATATTGAGACCTGACCGTTACTCTTATAGCGCACCCACAGTCCCAAAGTACAAAGCGCGTTTGTGCTGCAACAAGTCGACAATCTATGAACTCACAATCCGAGCAATAAACTATTAGATTATGCCCAACTCTCATGTAATGAGAACATCTTGAAAGACGATAAATTCATTAAAGCGGTAAGGCTTATAACGCTAAAAACTGGCTTTTGATACCTGTAGTTGGCACAGCACAGATACCCCATTGTGTAGCTTGTGCTTAATTACAAACAAATAAACGTTTCATATAAATCTGTTCAAATTAATAATCATCAAGACTGGTCTGATTTTTTTCTCTCCTCGCTAAAATTGTATATTTCGACGTAAAAGAAACATGAAATCCAGTCAAGCTTTTGATTTCCTACCTCTCACTGAGTTAAACTGGTAAATTAGTGGCATTAATGTCATATATTCTTTAAATGCCTACATTAATATGGGATCACTGTTGTGAGCGAAGGATAACTAAAACACCAGGCGCATCATAAAGAAAATTACCTTGTTTTATGGTACTTGCATACAAACAGCGAGTTCTGTATTTCAGAGATGTTGGTAAGGTATATTCCTTTAACAACAAGGGAAAACGTGTTTCTTTGAAATTTGTTTATTTATTGAATGAAGAGAAAAACGAAAATGACATTCAAAAAGTCTGTATTGTCTGTTATCCTCGTCCCCTGGGAAGCGCACGCATTACCCAGAAACAAGGATCCGCCTTCAAGAGTTCACATCGTTGGAATACAAATTGAGTTTTAAGTAAACAAGTCAGGATGAAATAAAATGGCTGCCTGGGGAAAAAGGAAGAAGCGTATCTGTAGATTCATCAAACACATATAAACATTCTGTTAGAGGCAGATTTATAGGAATAAATGGAGGGAGTGGCTTCAGGCCTAACTTGTTTTTAAATGAAATAAGAAGTTAATAAAATAAAGTTTGTTATAAATGTGTTAATGAGGATTAATTGTAGTTTTTAGGGTTTTAAGAGTGCTATGACTTCATTATGGAATCTTGTTTGTTTGTTGTTAAGCGCAAAGCTTCACAATGGACTACCTGTGTTTTGCTCGCCACAGGTATCTAAACCCGGTTTTTAGTGTTATAAGTTTTCAGACTTGTTATTAGGGAGTTCTTATTGGACCGGGTATAATGTCCCCAGTAGCACAGTGGTATGTCTGCGGACTTAAAACGCTAGAATCCGGGTTTCAATAACCATGGTGGGCAAAGAACAAGTAGCCCATTGTGTAGCTTTGTGCTTAAATACAAACAAACCGGGTATAATTGTTCCAATAAATTTAACTATGATGTACATAGATATGAATAGAAATGTTTACAAAATATTAGCTTAAAATCTCGTTAAAAGTTGCAAGAGTTAAAATTTAGTTTTATCACTTTCGGCAAGTTAAGTTAATTGTTCGACATCAAATAACAATAGTTAGTCACTTAACTTTTGAAGTTCAACAGTCACAACAATCTCTCAACGTTTGAAAATTCAGTAACAACAATTAATTCCTTAAAATTTGAAATCACGTAGGAACAATTAATTCCTGAAAGTTTGAAATCCCGTAGGAACAATTCCTTAGTGCTTGAAATCTAGTAAGAACAATTTATTTCTCAATGTTAGAAATCCAGTAACAACAATTAATTCTCAAATGTTTGAAATCCAGTAGGGACAATTCCTTAATGCTTGAATTCCATTAACAACAATTAATTCCTCAATGCTAGAAATCTAGTAAAAACAATTAATTCCTCAGTATTTGAAATCTAGTAACAACAATTAATTCCTCAATGCTAGAAATCTAGTAACAACAATCAATTCCTCAGTATTTGAAATCTAGTAACAACAATTAATTCCTCAATGCTAGAAATCTAGTAACAACAATCAATTCCTCAGTATTTGAAATCTAGTAACAACAATTAATTCCTCAGTATTTGAAATCTAGTAACAACAATTAATTCCTCAATGCTAGAAATCTAGTAACAACAATTAATTCCTCAGTATTTGAAATCTAGTAACAACAATTAATTTCTCAATGTTTGAAATCCAGTAATAACAATTAATTCCTAAAATTTGAAATCCAGTAACAACAATTAATTCCTAAATGTTTGAAATCTAGTAATAACAATCAATTCCATAATGTTTGAAATATAGTAACAACAATTAATTCCTCAATATTTGAAATACAGTACCAACAATTAATTCCTCAATGCTTGAAATCTAGTAACAACAATCAATTCCTAAATGTTTGAAATCTAGTAACAACAATCAATTCCATAATGTCTGAAATATAGTAACAACAATTAATTCCTCAATATTTGAAATACAGTACCAACAATTAATTCCTCAATGCTTGAAATCTAGTAACAACAATCAATTCCTCAATATTTGAAATCTAGTAGCAAAAATTAATTCCTCAATATTTGAAATCTTAAAACAACAATTAATCCCTCAACGTTTAAAGCCCAAAAAAACAATAACTATTCCCTTAACATTTGCAAGGCAATAGTAATAATTAATCTCTAAACATTTGAAATCCAGTAGTAACAATTAATCTCTCAAGGTTTGAAATATAATAGCAACAATTAAACCTTAATTCCGTGGATTATGAAAATTCGTTTGGTGCTTCATTGAAAGCTGGGAATTATCTTCACAAAAGTCTCTGATTTCATAATAAATTTAATCTCCTCTTTTTTTTCTCACGATTTATACGCGTCAACTGCATATCAAGATCACAAAACTTACGTCACAGACAGCTTGCATTGGTACTTAAAATAGACCAAGAAAGTAAGGAAAAACTCGATGTGATTGTTACTTTAGAACTACTTTAAGAAAAAAATATTCTAGTTATGAAACCAAAAATATTTGTTCTGATACAATAAGGTTGTGAATGCAATTATTTATAAATTTTTCTATTATATCTATTTTAAATAGATGTTCTGGTAGCTTTATTTTTTGAAAATATAACATGATCAGAAAGGATGATCTAATATTAAGAGTTTTTTTTTTGGTCTAGCAACGAACGTGAGACTTGCTATTTAGTGAAAACCTTTCTTTAAATACATTTTTCAAACCCATTTCGTTAGTATTTTATGCTTTCTTCTTAATCTGCTTTGATCAAATCCCATTGATTAGCATTTATTACTTTATCTGCTTATTTCAAATCTAATTGGTTAGTATTGATTGCTTTCTTTACCTACTTACTTCAAGTCCGATTGGTCAGTATTTATCACTTTCTTTCTTCAGATGTTTATTTCAAACCTGATTGGCCAATATTTATTCCTTTCTTTTTTATCTCTTACTTCAAGCCTGATTGGTCTTTTTTTATATGCATATTTCAAACCCTATTGGTTATAGTAGTTATTGATGTTCTCCTAGAATATTACTATAACTACATAAATCACAAACAAAAATACTTATTGATAAAAATGAAGGTCTAGTGAAAGATCTTTACATCATTATTTCCAGGAAAGGAATATATTTGATGATAAATACGATACAACACATAAAGTGAAGTTAGGTTCATTCATGCAGTTATTAAAATTCAATTAGAAGTTCGCGTACAATCTAAAGTTTCAGAAAGTCATGCTTCCTGGTGGCTCAGTTAAGATCGATGTGTACTGTATAGAGCTATTAATCTTTCGCGTGTACATAATGAAAGCATTTATCATTATAACCACATGAGTTAGTTATTTTCTGGAGGTACATCGACATCCCCGTATACAGACTTCTACTGAGTCTAAATATTACTCTTATCCGTATCTTTTGATAGCTAGCTTCTAGTTATTGTTTTTGTTCGGAGTTTATTGGATAAATCAATTAATATTATCAAAATTCCTTGATTAATTTGCCACTTAATTTGTTTTCGTTTTGTTTTTAGCGCAAAGCTATACAATATACTATCTGTGCGCTTTCCACCAAGAGGAATCGAACCCCGGATGTTAGCTCTGTAACTCCGTAAACTTACCGATGGCCTTCGTTTGGAAAGTTAAGGACATTTAAATCACGTACAGCTTTCATCTGAATTCAGTTAAAATGAGGACATTTCCGCGAACTGCGAATTTCATAAGTTTTTGTAGTATTTTTCCCCTTTTGGCGGATTAACAAGAATATCATTATGTAAATATGTTTTTAATTATGTAATCGTATCTCGTATTTGACCATTTTAACCTGAAGAATGCTCTGTGTAGCTCACGGGTTAAGCGAAGTCGTCCTCATTTATAAGTGCTGACCAGAAGGTATCACTCAGTACTAATTATCTAGTATAAAATAACACCTAAGTCCAACAATTCAATATCTTCTTATAGTTTTTTACATTAAATGTAACTGTACCTGTTAAAGAGATCGAACCATTCAAACATTAAGATATTTGTATTTAGAAATTATAATTACAGCCGAAGACTTCTAATTTCTAGCACGAACCAATAAAACTCCTTCGAAACGTTATAGATTAAAAATTATAACCGAAATCCTCTGATTTCTAGCACAAACCAATAGAACTCCTTCGAAACGGTATAGATTAAAAACTATAATTATAACCGAAATCCTCTGATTTCTAGCACAAACCAATAGAACTCCTTCGAAACATTGTATATTAAAAATTATAATTATAACCAAAATCCTCTGATTTCTAGCACAAACCAATAGAACTCCTTCGAAACATTGTATATTAAAAATTATAATTATAACCGAAATCCTCTGATTTCTAGCACAAACCAATAGAACTCCTTCGAAACTTTATATATTAAAAATTATAATTATAACCAAAATCCTCTGATTTCTAGCACAAACCAATAGAACTCCTTCGAAACATTGTATATTAAAAATTATAATTATAACCGAAATCTTCTGATTTCTAGCACAAACCAATAGAACTCCTTCGAAACATTGTATATTAAAAATTATAATTATAA
>NW_013667685.1:172666-176612 GCF_000517525.1 Limulus polyphemus | reverse complement strand
TTAAAAATTATAATTATAATCAAAATCCTCTGATTTCTAGCACAAACCAATAGAACTCCTTCGAAACATTGTATATTAAAAATTATAATTATAATCAAAATCCTCTGATTTCTAGCACAAACCAATAGAACTCCCTCGAAACGTTATAGATTAAAAATTATAATTATAACCGAAATCCTCTGATTTCTAGCTCAAACCAATAGAACTCCTTCGAAACTTTATAGATTAAAGATTATAATTATAACCGAAATCCTCTGATTTCTAGCACAAACCAATAGAACTCCATCGAAACGCTATAAATAGTTATTAGTTTGTAAAGAGTAAAAGTACCTGTACCAGAACAAAACTTTGAGTTCAACCAAGTGGTTGTTTCGAATTTAGTTTTTAAAAGTATATGTTGAGTTTCAGTGAGCATAGGAAAGATTCTTGTAAACTTTTCCTAACAAAACAAGCTTGTGTCAAATGGAAATGTTATTCTAAACTCTATAGAATTCCTTCTGTGCAACTTTTTTTTTTCACTCACAAGGTGGAAGACTCTTCCCAGTTTTTCAGACGGAGAAGAAAATCCAATAACATCACCCAAGGCAGAGCAGAACTGTCACCTTACTCGTGTAAGGTTCAAAGAGGCTCATGTTTTCACTGGTATATCGTATTATCTTCTAGATGAAACCAGGAGAAGGCAGAAAGTGGGTTCCGCACTAGTCATGCATATAATCTAAATTAAATTTTTTCTTGTGAAACAACCATATAACTATCTCCAGTGAAAACAAAGTCACTGATTTTTATTCTAAAATACAAAGTAAAATATAAAAAACGTTACTACCACAGAAAAAGAACAGTATGAAAATTGTAAATAAAATTTTCATTTCATCGGTTTCCAAAATAAAGCCGAAAACCTAATTAACACATTTTTCTTAGGGATGTTGAACGAAGAGCTAAGAACCACAATACTCTCTAGAACTACTGAACGAAAGTTAATAACCATACGTTCTCTAGAACTATTTAGCAAAAGGTTAAGAACCATACGTTCTCTAGAACTATTTAGCAAAAAGTTTAGAACCATACGTTCTCTAGAACTATTTAGCAAAAGGTTAAGAACCATACGTTCTCTAGAACTATTTAGCAAAAAGTTTAGAACCATACATTCTCTAGAACTATTTAGCAAAAGGTTAAGAACCATACGTTCTCTAGAACTATTTGGAAAACGTTTAGAACCATACATTCTCTAGAGGCTTATCGTTCAGTAGCGCTAGAGAAAATGTAAGTGTTAGCTTTTAGTTCAATACTTTTAAAGACAGTGTGATTCTTAGCTTATCGTTCAGTAGCGCTAGAGAAAATGTAAGTGTTAGTTTTTAGTTCAATACTTTTAAAGACAGTGTGATTCTTGGCTTATCGTTCAATAGCGCTAGAGAAAATGTAAGTGTTAGTTTTTAGTTCAATACTTTTAAAGACAGTGTGATTCTTGGCTTATCGTTCAGTATCGCTAGAGAAAATGTAAGTGTTAGCTTTTAGTTCAATGCTTCTAAAGACAGTGTATTTCTTACCTTTTCATGCAATAGCTATTCAGGTTTTGTGGTTCTTTATCGTTTCGTTCAATAGTTCTAGAGAGTGTGTGGTTCTTAACATTTTGTTCAACAACAAGAATCACACTGTCTTTAAAAGTATTGAACTAAAAGCTAATACTTACAATTTCTCTAGCGCTACTGAACGATAAGCCAAGAATCACACTGTCTTTAAAAGTATTGAACTAAAAGCTAACACTTACATTTTCTCTAGCGCTACTGAACGATAAGCTAAGAATCACACTGTCTTTAAAAGTATTTAACTAAAAGCTAACACTTACATTTTCTCTAGCGCTACTGAACGATAAGCTAAGAAACACACTGTCTTTAAAAGTATTTAACTAAAAACTAACACTTACATTTTCTCTAGCGCTACTGAACGATAAGCTAAGAAACACACGCTCTCTACAGTTTTGTGCTTTAGGTGAGATTGAATACCCGTCAGTTTGTACAAATTATCTATTATGCCTTCATTCTGAAACATACATTTTACCTTACCTAAGATAAGCATATTAACTGAGACTATACTGCTAGGACTAATACAAACCATAGATGGGTTTGTTTTTCAAGGCATCTAGAGACAAACCGCAGTGTTTTTCTTTATCTTATTCTGAATTCTGTCGATAAGAGATGAAAACTTATTCGCGGAATAGCAAGATTATCTGGAACAGTCTCGCCATCTACATAATACATACATCCATATGTCAGAAACACCTGCATAATATTTATTTATTATAAAAATAAAACGCCGAAGGAAAACAAAGACTCGAATTTTATCAGAACATCTATTGTCAGTTCTGGGAAAATTAGTCTTACAAATTAGAAACGTTGTTTATAATTCAGATTCCACATCATTTTTGAATGTATTGATTAGTTAAAGTTAGCTGTAATTTCGCTAGATTTTGTTAATAAAACACATTTAATCAAGAACAGGGAAATCAGATTTTATTGACCAGCTGCTGCAATTAAAAAATGTATAACACCATGTATTTATCATATCTGTTAATGGTCATGACTTTATTTTGGTGAAATTTTGTTTAGGAAGGCAGAGCGGAAGAAGTTGTTAATATTTAACCCCCCAGCTCATTAAAGTTTTTAAAGGATCCTCACTTATCATCTTAAGTGTTTGATACTCAGAGTGCTAAGGTAAAAGCCCATTTGCATCTTTATATGGCGATATTTTTGCATCTTCAAATGGCGTTATTTTTGCATCTTCATATGGCGCTGATTTTGCATCTTCATATGGCGCTAATTTTGCATCTTCATATGGCGTTATTTTTGCATCTTCATATGGCGCTTTTTTGCATCTTCATATGGCGCTATTTTTGCATCTTCATATGGCGCTATTTTTGCATCTTTATATGGCGCTATTTTGCATCTTTATATGGCGCTATTTAGCTTAGCTAAGAAACATTTTTAAGGTTCCCCGTTTATATCAAGTAGTAAACCTTTTCCAGTTATTGTACAATCACCCTCATAATATATTTTTTCGCTCTTTAGTTTAATTTTAAGTTTGTCTTTTTGTTCAATGATTTTAGAATTAACGAATCTGAAACACAGCAGCAGCTGACCGAAGAAGGAATGGATGTTTTTGTTTTAAGAATTATTTGAGAAAAGACTTGGTGTTAACAGTGAAATCTTGTCATTGTTGTTGAAATTTAACTTCTCATCACATCGTGATTTGAGATCACACTATTTTTTTGAAAGCGAAATGACAAAGTCACATAACTATAAGGCACATTGATAATAAACTTTGTTAGATGTTCAGTATGAGCTAACATCTGACTAAACTTTGGTTTCAGCAAATTTTTTTTTTAAAAAAAGCTATCGAATGTTATTTTTAATAACTAGCACGTTAAACTTTGACATTTATTAGAATTAACACACTAAACCTTGACTATTATTTAAAATAATACACTAAACCTTGACTATTATTTGAAATAATACACTAAACCTTAACTGCTATTAAAACTAATACATTAAACCTTGTCTATTATTAGAATTAACACACTAAACATTGACTATTATTTAAACTAATACACAAAACCTTAACTGTTATTAAAATTAACACATTAAACCTTGTCTGCTATTAGAACTAACACACTAAATATTGAATGAACTAGTGGGGCCTGGCATGGCCTAATCATTGGGACGCTTGATTACCAATCTGCGGGTCGCAATTTGAGTCCCATCACCGAACACACTCGCCCTTTTAGCCGTGGGGGAAATATAATATGGCGGTCAATCCCACTCTTCTTTAGTAAAATAAAATAGAACTCAATACTATAATAGCCTTTTTTTTCAGCATTCAGTGCCATGTAAGACAACGTTCAAGTTGAAAATAACGAAAATTCAATTTTGTTTTCATTCCTTATGCTGTAATA
>NW_013667685.1:167731-171666 GCF_000517525.1 Limulus polyphemus | reverse complement strand
GTTAAACTTTGACATTTATTAGAATTAACACACTAAACCTTGACTATTATTTAAGATAATACACTAAACCTTAACTGCTATTAAAACTAATACATTAAACCTTGTCTATTATTAGAATTAACACACTAAACATTGACTATTATTTAAACTAATACACTAAACCTTAACTGTTATTAAAATTAACACATTAAACCTTGTCTGCTATTAGAACTAAAACACTAAATATTGAATGAACTAGTGGGGCCTGGCATGGCCTAATCATTGGGACGCTTGATTACCAATCTGCGGGTCGCAATTTGAGTCCCATCACCGAACACACTCGCCCTTTTAGCCGTGGGGGAAATATAATATGACGGTCAATCCCACTATTTATTAGTAAAATAAAAGAGAACTGAGAACTCGATACTATAACAGCCTTTTTTGTTTCAGCATTCAGTGCCATGTAAGACAACGTTCAAGTTGAAAATAGTGAAAATTCAATTTTGTTTTCATTCCTTATGCTGTAATAAAACTATGAATAGATAGCTACTCACATTCTCAAACTTACAATCCCTCTGTCATTTTGTTTACATACCAGTCACCTTCTTTCAATCCTTGAACTTATAACTTGGAGAATACATGATGATAAACATAACGTTATAGCTACATACATGATGATAAACACAGTGTTATAGCTACTTCCCTGCACCTAATATTGGAAGTATGTTCAACAAAGCTCAGATTCAAGTGAGTCTTACGATGACAGAAAACTTCTAACCATCCTCCTAATATTGGTCCCATCTATAGTTATCAAACTACTTAAGAGCTAGCTATCGAAGGAAAACAGCGGGCACATCCCAGGAGATCAGTTACTTAGACCTAGTAATGTCACCATCTTGCGGGCAAAATAATCGATTTTCTTTTTGTCCAGGAACCATTTTTATCTCAATGACACGTAAGTCCTCTGATGTCCCTTTTAGTGGAGTAGACAGTAAGTAGTGAGCTACAGGTCATATGAGTATTGATTAGTTCATAAGAAATATATTACATCCTAATGCCCCTTATCTAAGTACTCGTCTAAGTATGAGTAAAGGCACAGTTGTGGTTTTGTTCTGTCACAGAAACGCATAGACCACGTTGCATCTCTTGCCTGTATCAGACTATGATGAAATTGAAGGATTATATATCAGTTGAATTGTTCGTTGTCCACGGTGGCTCAGCGATAGGCTACAGGACTCATAACGCTAAAATTCAATGTTCGACCCCCGTGGTGTTCATAGTGCTGATAGCCCATTTCTAATTTGTGCCTAAACAAGCAAATGTGTAGTAACTTTTACCAGAAAAGTTGGTAAAAATCTCCAATCAAAATTACAATTAACAGTAACTAATATTAATTATAAATGACAAGCAAACCACAAAAATCTTCTATAACCACCCTGCCTTAGGTCATCGGTTAGGAATCATCACTGTTAGCGGTGTTTTCGGCCGTTATCCCAAGAGCTGACTAGACTGGGCTTGCTTAACGTGTTACTAGGCAACGAAGCAGAACAAGTTCAGTGCCTATAAAATCTGGTCAATTTCGTTATTACTATTCAAGGAATTCAATGTTGTGTATTATATCTATCTAACATTATAAGTAACTAAAATATATATTGAAGTTTTTGAACTTAGTACTGTAAAGTACATAAATTCATAAAACCTCACGTCTTATTTAATATGTGGCAAGTTCAGGCTAAATGTCCATGGAACAATAACACGGACTGGGTGTATATAGCCTTGCGTGAAGCTTTCATTAAAATATTTATCAAACTTTCATTTCAAGTGCTTTGCAACCTCAGTAATTATCCAGACACTAAAACGTTTGTTTATTATTCATACACTAAACCTTAAAATAATTATCAATACACTAAAACTGAGCTGATTATTCATACTTAAGCTAACTATCCAAACAGCAAAACTAATTATTACAAAATAAGTTAAATATATGATGATGTCAGAATTGTTTACTTGCTCAAAACTGAACTTCAACTCTTGTGAAAATCTTCTCTTTTTTTTTATCATTTAATACAGAGCGATTTATATACGTTACATTAAAAACGTTTATTGTCAGGGCTAAAGAGCTGCTTGAAACACGTGTATGTTTCCCTATTGATATAAAACATAAGTTTGGAAACATACCTAAGTTACGCAAGTTTTTAGCGAAATGTAATTTTCTACACGAAAGCAAAAATACTCGTCATACAGACGGTAAAACTTGCTATTAGATTTATCAGTTGAGTTGGTTGCTCTTAACTGGAGCAATACAAAAGATAGAGACTATCTGGTTGATTCAATAAAGATACACGCTTCCCATGGCACGTCTGGGAATAATTAGGTCTCTTTGTAATCTTCTTTTTTTCCAATATCAGCAAAACTTTGAATCAGAAGCTTTGTCTGCAAATGACGAACTTCAGTATCGTGACCCAAAAGCTCAAACCGACTAAACTTTATTCATCGTTTAATACATCATAGCATGCAAGCAAGATTAAAGTTATAAATGGAGCGTTACTGTACTTTTATTTAATGTGGTAAAAATAAAAAAGATCATTGAGAACAAATGATAATCTTTCAAATAATCGATCGACAATATATAATGGAGATCGAATAATAATCTAGATTTAAAAAAAAATTAAATGCAGATGGTATCAAATCTAACCAGCGCCCTCTAGTTTTTACTTCTGTTACTTCGAATTTCTACTTCGGCTGTTAAGAGTTTTCGAGTTTTATCTAAATTTTACTTTCTTTAGTTATTTTTCCTTTTATAAATAATTTTAGTTAGCTCTCTTCACCAAACACTTCCTTATGTTTATAAACTGTTACAAAAATCTATAGCCTTTAATACGTATTGCACCTTTAATAGCCATGCAATGATGAGAAAAAAAAAATCGTTCAACTGTATCATAACACATAGCAAAGAAGTCGGTACGAAATGTAATAGAAAGAACAACAACAAACTAATATGCGATGCTGTTATCAGAAAAGGGTGGGCCCGCGCCCCACTGCTATAGCTCAGGAAATTGATCAATTCAATAACTTGGATCCGCCCCTGCTAGATTCTTTGCGTTACTTCATTTACGGCATTATAGACTTATTTCTTAATGTATTATATCATTTTCAATATATCGAACGCTCAATTGCCCTAGAGAATAACTAACCTTATAAGTTAAATGTAGTTAGTTTTTTTTTCTAGTAGAAAAATAATACATTTCAGAATTTCTTGGTCAATCTCGTTTCAGAATTTTTTTTTTTTTCACGCTGAAAACTCAAAATTAGAATTGTAAAATATTTTTTGATTGAAAAAATTCAGCAAAATTCTCGATTTTTACATTGTTATTCAAAGTACACAATACTGCACAACAGAAGTTTTATAAAACCACCTATAATTTCTCAAAAGCACCATTTTGTCAAACCTTTAATGTGTTGCTGGCCGAGCGTGGTCCAGTGATTAGTGTTGTCGGACTACGAATTTCAGAGTCCAGCGTTCGCGACTCATTACCACCAAAAACAAAATCGCTTGGGCGTTATAAGGGTGACGATCAAATCCCACTTTTCGTTCAGACAAGAGTGGCCAAAGAGTTGGCGATTGGTGCTATTGAGTAGCTGCCACTCCTCTAGTCTATCAGTTCGAAATTACGAACGGCTAACGTAGATAGCAAGTGAGCAGTATTGGGCGAATATCCAAAAATCAAAATAACAAGATAATAAAACTTAAGGTTGCAAAATAGTGGGTCCTAAAAACTATTCACGGTGTTATTAAAGCACCGCTTTGGTACATAAACTACCTAATGTAGCACAATAGTGGGTCCTATAAACTATTCACGCTGTTATTAAAGCACCGCTTTGTTATACAAACTACCTAATGTTGCACAATAGTGGGTCCTAAAACTATTCACGGTGTTATTAAAGCACCGCTTTGG
>NW_013667685.1:165783-166731 GCF_000517525.1 Limulus polyphemus | reverse complement strand
GTTATACAAACTACCTAATGTTTCACAATAGTGGGTCCTATAAAACTATTCACGGTGTTATTAAAGCAACGCTTTGTAATATAAACTACCTAATGTAGCACAATAGTGGGTCCTAAAAACTATTCACGGTGTTATTAAAGCACCGCTTTGTTACATAAACTACCTAATGTAGCAAAATAGTGGGTCTTTGTCTGTTTCTTGAATTTTTCACAAAGCTACTTGAGGGCAATCTGCTCTAGCCGTCCCTAATTTTTAAACGACGGACTAAAAGGAAGGCAGCTAGTCAACACCACCCACCGCCAACTTTTAGACTACTCTTGTCCAACCGTATAGTGTGAGATTTGACCGTCACACCTATAACACACCTATAGTCCGAAAGTGCGGAACGCGATATTCTTTTGGCAGAAATTGACAATTCAGCCTGTTAATAGGCCTTCGAAAACTATTTACGGTGTCGTAAAAGCGCCACTTTTATGTACAAAGTACATAATATTACACATTAACACACCTTCGAAAACTATTTTCTCTGTAAAGAGATGTGTCGAAATATTTTTTTTGAGAGCTAAGTGTTCTTATTACAAATACATTTTAATAACAACTAGAAATTGCACAGCTTGATAGATAATGTAAAGAATTACTCGACTTTTTAGTAAACCAAACCTAATAGAGTTCTTGCTACACGTTTGAGTCGTGTAATATACTGTGCTGCTACATCTGATATGAGGTTTTCAATCAACATCAATACAGTTGTCAGCACTATGAGTGCTCTTATTTTACTGAAGAGTACCTTATTTTGTTTTACACCTGATAACCTTGCACAGGTTGTATTAAACTCCCTTCCTAGTTATAAGTAACCATGTTCAGGTTGATTCCTAGTTATAAGTAACCATGTTAATGTTGATTCCTAGTTATTAGTAACCATGTTAATGTTGATTCCTAGTTATAAGT
>NW_013667685.1:159432-165177 GCF_000517525.1 Limulus polyphemus | reverse complement strand
TTCTTATGACACATAAATAACTGTAATAGAAACATTCTCATGACACATAAATAACTCTAATAGTAGCTTTCTTATGACACATAAATAACTGTAATAGAAACATTCTCATGACACATAAATAACTGTAATAGTAGCTTTCTTATGACACATAAATAACTTTAATAGAAACATTCTCATGACACATAAATACCTGCAATAGAAACATTCTCATGACACATAGATAACTGTAATAGAAACATTCTCATGACACATAAATAACTCTAATAGTAGCTTTCTTATGACACATAAATAACTGTAATAGAAACATTCTCATGAAACATAAATACCTGTAATAGAAACATTCTCATGACACATAAATAACAGTAATAGTAACATTCTCATGACACATATCTAAGTATAATAGAAACATTCTCATGACACATAACTAACTGTAATAGTAACATTCTCATGACAGATAACTAACTGTAATAGAAACATTCTCATGACACATAAATAATGTAATAGAAACATTCTCATGACACATAAATAACTGTAATAGAAACATTCTCATGACGCATAACTAACTGTAATAGTAACATTCTCATGACAGATAACTAACTTTCATGTGTCATGAAAATGTTTCTATTACTAGCATTTCGCAAGCACATAAATACTTTTTTCAAGAAATTAGCACAACAAAAGTAAACACGGTCAGGATAATATCTTTAATAATCATATCATGAGGTCTTAACTTTGAGAAATGAACATTTAATTATATCTTAAAGTATTCGCTTGAAATTCACTATTACTACTGAAGTTTATTAGGTCACGATGAACTGACACCCCATGCAGGGAGAATGTGTCTCCATTTTCATCCGGTTGTGACACAATGAACCGTAGTTAAACACCGGCTTTATGTGATTTTCAGACACGAAAAGAATTATCTTACCAATTTAACATACATTTTTGAAGAATCACCACTAGAGTCTTTGCGTGTGTTTTTCTTATAGCGAAGCAACATCAGGTTAGCTGCTATGTCCACGGAAGGGAATCCAACCCCAGATTCTATCGCTGTAAATCCGAAGACTTACCGCTGACCCACCGGGGACTAGAGATCTTTAACACGCCCTTTCTTACGGTGTTTGGAGCCCCCCACCCCGACCAGTGGCACAGCGGTATGTCTGCGGACTTATAACGCTAGGATCTGGGTTTCGATACCCTTGGTGGGCAGAGCACAGATAGGCCATTTCATAGCTTTGTGCTTAATTACAAACAAACGGTGTTTGGAAATTACTTGAATAATAATAATTTTAAGTTTACGACAAGTGAATATTGGAATGAAATGTAATACAGTAGGTTTTCTAGAGGAAACCCACACACACTGGTTAATAACATTGTGTGATATTGTAATATAGTAGTAGGGTGAAATAAACATTGTCTAGTAAAGAGTATTACAATACTTATCTCTATTACTGCACACTTGATACTAATTTGAACACTACGTTTCGTACATTCTCGGACAGAGCCAGTGAAACTGATAAACAGAACACTTAAAGCCATGATAGGCTGAGAGACGAGGGCCTTTCAAGGCACATGACAGGGGTTTCCAAACTTTCTGAGACCCGAAAAACATTTCGTAGATTGATTGAGGCTCTCCACCCAATAGCTCTATAGATAATCAGTGCAGTAACAGTATTGTGTAGTTTGTGTATTTACTACAGTCCCCCTGATACTCTGTTGCGGATCCTCGGGGTCCATAGCTTGCAGTTTGGGAACTCCTGATATACAATGAAAATTATTTGATGACATGCAGTAGCAGCTTAGCATGCCAATAATTTTTAGATAGCACAATAGAAAGTGAAGGGTTCTGAAGAGGAGAATGTGTTTGTAGCGGTAGTTGAATAGTTATGAAGATGTAGGAAATGATGAGCTAAAAAAGAAAGACGACGTGCTTGTAGAGTTGCTTAAAAACTATCAGTTGTCTGGCATTGACAATATTATGCTGAATTCGCCTGCAGAAGAAACATTTAAACACTTTAGAAGTCCTTGGCTTCTACATCTATATCTCTAAAGATGAAACTTTTTGTAAGAGAGAGAAAAGGTCAAGTCTCAGCTTATCTCAGTCACTTTAATAAATTTCGCAAAACAGCGTATCTTGTCAGCAAAATGAGGATTCACTTAGCTGGAATCCTAACTGCTGAAGGCAAGTACGGTAAGAACTGCCTGAATCCATTTATATATGCTACAAGAAGAGCTCAGCAGGATATTAAAGACACAGATATTGCAACGATCATTCTCTACCATGTACTTGAATATACTGTTGAATAGCAACAAATCCTGCAACTATCTACTGTGTATAATCGATATGACGAAGAAACGCCCACACATACATTCCACAGTCTTGTTTGTTTGTTTTGAATTTCGCGCAAAGCTACACGAGGGTTATCTGCGCTAGCCGTCCCTGACTTGGCAGTGTAAGACTAGAGGGAAGGCAGCTAGTCATCACCACCCACCGCCAACTCTTGGGCTACTCTTTTTACCAACGAATAGTGGGATTGACCGTCACATTATAACGCCCCCACGGCTGAAAGGGCGAGCATGTTTGGTGGGACTGGGATTCGAACCAGCGACTCGCAGCTTGCGATACACACAGTCTTATGACAGCCACAGGACTCCATTTCAAAGATAAATTACAATCGAAGGTTGGGACTTCGTATCAATTTCTTCACGAGACAGAAAGGGGACCATCCTCACATGTACATTCCCATTGTAACGACTAAATATCATTTATACTGACAATGATTGGAATGATATGTTGATCATTCCAACCTGTCAACCTGAAGATTATAATTTCTCTTCGCTATATGTGTGACACTAAGAATAAAGGATAATCTTATAGCATAACCAGACCTCTAAGGCTTCATCATGTATTAGTATGCTGCCATTAATTGTGTTCCAAACAACTTGTAGACGTTCTCAAAATCTCTTGTATTGTAATCAGTTACAAAATGACGGCAATGAGATCACAACTGAGGAGTACAGAATATGTTGTTCAAGACGTTGTTACTGGTGTCAGCTCTGGTATAAAAAGGACATCAAAGCATATTGGACGTGGGAGATCTCCGCATCCGGGTACCTCTTTCTAGAAAACTAGTGCAGCTTTTTCACAAAGCTGGTCATGTTATCAATTATGAGGAAATATTGGAAATGGACTCATTTAGAGCTGATAACTCTTTGGCGACAATGAATGATGCCCGACATGACCAGGTGGTTAGGGTGCTCGACTCGCAATCTGAGGGTCGTGGGTTCGAATCTCCGTCCCACCAAACATGCTCGCCCTTTCAGCCGTGGGGGCGTTACAATGTGACGGTCAATCCCACTATTCGTTTGGTAAAAGAGTAGCCCAAGAGTTGGCGGTGGGTGGTGATGACTAGCTGCCTTCCCTCTAGTCTTACACTGCTAGATTAGGGACGGCTAGCGCAGATAGCCCTCGTGTAGCTTTGCGCGAAATTCAAAAAACAAACAAACAAACAAACCAGTGAATGTTGAAAATAGTGCAGTGAAATAGAGAGAGCCAGCACCTGATACAGGATGGATTGATGTTTCTACTTCTAAAAACAGTACATTTACAAGTTGCTGATAACTTACACCAGTATAAATCTCACGCTACCCAATAAGGTCGAGCTACCGATATGGCTTTCCTCAACCTCGTGCAGGGTCAAATTAAAGGTAGAGATATACGTTCCAGCTGGATAGTAATCAGTCAGACAATTAGCATATTCAATCCAGAAATTACAAGAGTTCGACACGTGCTAGTAATCCAGGCAACTGCGCATGAGCTTATCACAATATAACAAAAAATTCGAATTGTTCATTTTGTTGTCAATACTTTAACATTGTTTCTGCTTTGTTGTTCACAAAGGCTCTAAAAGACGGATTACGAGGTCTTCGGCAATATGCCTTCAGACAGGTGCTGCCGTTATTCGTGATCATAGCAACTAGGCTAAGTATTGAAGCCCATATCTTTCAGAAAAAACTACACTCATTTGAAGTTCTTGCAGAAATTAAATTATGAATTTTTTTCGTAAGTCATTCAGCATTTAGGTTTAATCAGGTTGATCCAGATTAAGGATGGTTAAGCGCATGTGGAAAGTGTGACGGAGGGATCGTGAGTATTATAAAGACATCCTCTTCTTTGGGTAAGAGGGCAGTTATTCATGTGTCATGAAAATGTTTCTATTACAGTTATTCATGTGTCATGAAAATGTTTCTATTACAGTTACACCAAGGCTGAAAGTGCGCAGCCTGTTGAGTGGCACATCGCGAGATATGATCTCAGACCTTTCGATCCACATTTCAGCTCTCTGAAGAATGGGCCACGCCCAACCCAAACTAATACAAGTAATGTCATTCTCTAATAATACAATGATTAGTTAACAGTAAGAAGTAACTGAAATATCGATTTTCTAGCAAAGTAGGATTAAGTTTACTACAGAGAGAGTTTACAACTTTCAAGTTTAATATTTCAGTATTAAAAACACCCTTACTTGAGGTTGAAAAATAAGTTTGAAACTTCCTAGTATATAAAATTAAAAAAAACACACAGTACATTTTGGAGTTCATTGTCAGATTTATAGGAACGTGAAATCAAACCGACTTTCATGGGACTTTTTCTATATGAATACTTTGATTGATCTCCAGGTGGCTCATCGATAAGCTTGATAACTTATAATACTAATATGCGAGGTTTGATACCAGCGGTGGATACACCATAAATATCCCATTGTGTAGATTTGCGCTTAAACAACCGTAATGAAAGCGACAGTCAACTCAGCTATTCGGTTAAGAGTAGCCACCCTTTGTTCTCCTGGAGAAGAATAGTCAACTATTCGAAAGAGCTCGAGTTTTGGGTCTTATTTTAAGTCTATTCCACGTAGGGGACGGGTGCTGCTGATTGGTGGTTTTTCCCTCTAGTCATCAGTTCTAAATTGAGAACGGCTATGAATGTACCCTAGAGCCTCTGATCTAGCCGCTAGCCATGTGTTGCATATAGTGTCTTACAAATCAACATAAACATGGTTACATATGACTAGGAATCAACCTTAACATGGTTACTTATAACTAGGAATCAACATTAACGTGGTTACTTAGAACTAGGAATCAACCTTAACATGGTTACTTATAACTAGGAATCAACATTAACATGGTTACTTATAACTAGGAATCAACATTAACGTGGTTACTTATAACTAGGAATCAACCTTAACATGGTTACTTATAACTAGGAATCAACCTTGAACATGGTTACTTATAACTAGGAATCAACCTTAACATGGTTACTTATAACTAGGAATCAACCTTGAACATGGTTACTTATAACTAGGAATCAACCTTAACATGGTTACTTATAACTAGGAATCAACCTTGAACATGGTTACTTAGAACTAGGAATCAACATTAACATGGTTACTTATAACTAGGAATCAACCAGAACATGGTTACTTATAACTAGGAATCAACATTAACATGGTTACTTATAACTAGGAATCAACCAGAACATGGTTACTTATAACTAGGAATCAAGATTAACATGGTTACTAATAACTAGGAATCAACATTAACATGGTTACTTATAACTAGGAATCAACCAGAACATGGTTACTTATAACTAGGAATCAACATTAACATGGTTACTAATAACTAGGAATCAACCTGAACATGGTTACTTATAACTAGGAATCAACATTAACATGGTTACTAATAACT
>NW_013667685.1:156133-159053 GCF_000517525.1 Limulus polyphemus | reverse complement strand
GTCATGAGAACGTTTCTATTACAGTTAGTTATGTGTCATGAGAATTTTTCTATTGCAAGTATTTATGTGTCTAAAACGACGTTTTCAGTGTTTGTTTTTACTGTAACAAAACAACATAAGAAACTTTTATTGACTAACTCAAGTTTATCTCCTTTTTTTTATCGGTTTATTTTAAAAATGACTAGAAGTGTTCTCTTGGAAGACAAAAATGTCTTGTTTCAAGAGTTGTAAAATGCTCATTTTGTTGAATTATCAAAAACACTTCAATAACGGTTACGAATTCCAACATGTTTTGTGGTACCACAAGTTTCCCTCTCGTGGATCAAAAGGTTCTTTACTATAAATTCTATGTTGTTTACTTCAACATGTTTTGTGCTACCACAAGTTTCCCTCTCGTGGATCAAAAGGTTCTTTACTATAAATTCTATGTTGTTTACTTCAACATGTTTTTGTTGTACCACAAGTTTCCCTCTCGTGGATCAAAAGGTTCTTTACTATAAATTCTATGTTGTTTACTCCAACATGTTTTGTGGTACCACAAGTTTCCCTCTCGTGGATCAAAAGGTTCTTTACTATAAATTCTATGTTGTTTATTTCAACATGTTTTGTGCTACCATAAGTTTCCCTCTCGTGGATCAAAAGGTTCTTTACTATAAATTCTATGTTGTTTACAGCAAGTTTATTTCCTAATAATTCAATAATAATACAGTTTGTATAACGCTAGTAGGCCTAATACTTGTAACGTTGAACGTACAGTTGTAAAGCATATACCCAAGGCTCAGATATATGCAACAAAATAAGATTAGCAAACTGTTTCTGTTTAATCTTTGCATCTTTGAAATGTGGAAACTAAAAGAACTTTGTAATATTGGCTAAAATATAGTTTTATTAGAAATACGAGCTTTATAAATTCCATAGTGAATTAAGATAGCGTCCTACCAAACAAGAATTTGAAGGAAGTTTTTAAGATCAGTGGAGATTCTGCCTTCATTAACATTAGAATTACAGCTGCAAAGTTTCCTACTCTGTATTCTAGTTAATGAATTTCAGTTACAGGATAACAAAAACAACAACTAATATCCAATAATGAGAACCAAGAATCAAAGAATCGAATAATGTGAATAACAAAGTTTTCAAGTGAGAACCTAAACGTTTACACATTAATTCTGAAACAGATAAAACTGGTCATTGTCTGTTGAATACTAGTTTTATGATTTGATTACTTTTTTTTTACCCGTGTACGTTTGTTTGATTTAAAAAAAGTTTTATTGGGAAATGTACACATTTTCACATTTTTATACTTCAGTAAAACGTTTACTAACTAAATTTAATTTGAACGAAAGCATTATTTTTTAAAGTTTATTATTATCAACTTGAGACCTGTTTCCAAACTTATTATCCATTATTTATTTCTTTTTGTACTGAAGTCGATTAAAGATGAAAAATATACGTAAATCGTTTGTTTTAACTATTCTATATAAATGTATCATTGTTTTATATATATTACCTGTTTATAAGGTGAGTAATTTAACATGTCACGATTTTCTTTATAACTAGATGTCACGGAATTCACATGAAAAAAAAATCATTGGCTGCTATCGCCATCTGTCGGCAATATAACTACAAACAAAACCGCAGCATTTGATGTTTTGATAGTGTACTCCGTTGTCAGAAATTTGAAAACATTATAATCGTCGCTAAACTGAGGTGTCAGTGTTATAGACGAAGATGTTAATCATATTATTGGTTCTTTGCACAGAATTAATTATTACATGTTATATTTATTTTTATTTTTTTAGGGGGGATGGGAGGGTTTAATTAATTTTATATATAATAAGATTTATTGTGTGCCTTTTTTTTTAAAAGAACACTTTAATGTTTCATTTCATAATAAAGTTTCTTGTATTTCTAGTATTTCTTGTATTTGTCATTCACTTGCAAAATAAAATCACATTTACATGATCTATACTCCTGTGTAATTTAGAGACCGAACTTTTGCCAAAATCTGAGGCATTACCATGAGGTAGTGCCCTCTTACGTTTCTGAACAGATTTAAGCACAAAAGAACAAGTTAATATCTGTTACTGGTTAAGATCAGTCAAAAAGTGCTAAAGTTATTGTTCTACTTCTTATTGATAAGGCAAAACATACAGTAAACAAAAGAATACATACTATATGGCATATTACCTCGTACAAATTACTCTGAATTAGAGAATACGAATGGTTTCAACACTGAAATCTATTGAAATTATTGATATGCTATTAAAATCTGTTTTTCGCTTCAAGACCCCGTAAAGTTAGTAACAATACTATCGATATGATGGCTGTTCTATGAAGCAAAGTTAATTAAATTATTTTCCTTTTTAAAGTTATCCGATGAAATAAGTCCATAAGTTTATGTAAAAAAAAAATGCAAACGTTTATAATTAAAATTAGGCCTTGTGTTGTGTAAAATTGTAGCTTAAAAGAAAAGCATTTACATCTGATAAAATACTTCACATGTAAAAAAACAACAACAACAAAGACAGATTAAAGAGACTAATTAGCCATAGGTCCCCCTCCAGTTGTTCAGTGATAAGTGTAAGGGCTTATAACGCTAAAAATCGGGTTTCGCTACCCGATGAACGATAGGGGCACAGCATAGATAGCCCATTGTATAGTTTTGTGTTCAATAACAATGAAGAAAATTAGTCATATAAAATGTGTTATTTAATTAGCCGACGTACATAAAATGTCAAGCTATATAAACATTTATAAATATGTAATGATGTAGTGTTAAAATGGCTAAATTAAACAAGACACGGTTAACGATGTAATGTTGAAATGGCTAAATTAAACAAGACACGGTTAACGATGTAACGTTAAATAGACTAAATTAAACAAGACACAATTAACGATGTAATGTTAAAATGGCTAAATT
>NW_013667685.1:153959-155133 GCF_000517525.1 Limulus polyphemus | reverse complement strand
ATGTTGAGGGATAGGACAACACCAAGGACTGATTGAGGATTGTTATATTGAAGTCTAGGAAAGGACCAAGGACAAAAACATGTAACACCGTTCTGCCATTGATCAGCTATCCATGATCAAACACGATAACAATATTAACGTGACCTGGATATTAATAGTTAGTCTAAAACCAATCTTATACTGTGATTGAACATAAAGAACTTATCATATTATGCTAAAAGCAATGCCAATGGCCTCTAATTACTGAAAAGTTCACTGTCTCTAAGGGTGTGATTAAATATACACAATATCAAATATAAAAATCGGTAGATTTGGAAACTGAAAAGTGAATTTTTTTTTTTATTTTTCATTAAAACCTGTGTTGTGTTTTCAATTACTTGTGTCCGTAATATAAGGAATACCGCCATTCAATAACAAAGTGGAAAACTCCATTTCCTACATCGTGTGTCTGTAACGTGTCTACCACCAAAAGATTTGACGAATACATTGTTATTCTAACAAAACTTTCTATCTTTCTGCAAAATTGAACATAACAAACTATAAAAGCTGTGATATTTGGCCGAAATGAAGATTAACTGCATTAAAATAGTTTTTCTATGATTCTCAATGATTGTATTGACTCTAAAGAAGAAAAGGGTTCTTGGTATCGAATTAATAAGATACGTGATATAATTACGTTTAATACACTTTTCATCCGTTTACTTCAGTGTTAACGCAACTATTATTCGTCCGAGAAATACTGTTTAAAACTTGGGCGATGGTATTTGTGCACCAAAAAATAAAATAATATAATGTAGTTGCTGTTTTTGAAGTTAAGCATAAAGCTACACAATGGGCTATCTGTGCTCTGCCCACCACGGGTATCGAAACCCGGATTCTAGCATTGTAAGTCCGCAGATATACCGCTGTGCTACTGGGGTAGGACTAATGGTTGTTTGAAGGTAAGCACAAAGCTACACAATGGGCTATCTGTGCTCTGCCCACCACGGGTATCGAAACCCGGATTCTAGCGTTGTAAGTCCGCAGATATACCACTGTGCTACTGGGGTGGGGCTAATGGTTGTTTGAAGGTAAGCACAAAGCTACACAATGGGCTATCTGTGCTCTGCCCACCATGGGTATCGAAACCCGGATTCTAGCGTTGTAAGTCCGCAGATATACCGCTGTGCTACTG
>NW_013667685.1:151909-152959 GCF_000517525.1 Limulus polyphemus | reverse complement strand
CGAAACCCGGATTCTAGCGTTGTAAGTCCGCAGATATACCGCTGTGCTACTGAGGGCGATAATAATATAACACGGATCTCTTTTTCTTATTAAGGCTTAGTAAGTTACAACATTCTTTCATGCTAAATTTAGAAATTATTGTTATTATTACAAGACACTTAAGTCTTACCAAGGTTATCATAGCCTTATTTCAACTCTAATAATAAAATTTCCTAGCAAAAACACTTGGTGGCTCAGTGAAAAGTCAATGGACTTATAATACTTAAATTCGGGTTTCGATACCTGCAGTGACCAGAGCTAAAAACTTTAGTGAACCCCCCCCCCCCCGGTTGCTTAGTGGTTTGTTTGAGGGCTTATAACGCATATTGTGTAACTTTGCGCTTTACAGCAACAACAACACAAAATTCTTTAGTGATAAGCACCCTCTGGTGGCTTAGCCGTAAGTTTGAAGGCTTATAACACACATTGTGTAGCCTTGTATTTAACAACAAACAAACGTTAGTGATAATGAAAAGACAAGGATATTTCTCAAAATACAAAAATACATTTTAAACGAAGGTCACTAACTGTTTCAATCCATTCTTGTACTTTGGTGTTTAATGAACTTAAAAGGGAAATAAATTCTTGTACTTTGGTGTTTAATGAACTTAAAAGGGAAATAAATGTTTGTTTGTTTCTGAAGTTTCACGCAAAGCTACCCGAAGGCTACGGTCCCTACTTTAGAAGTGATAGACTAGGAAACGCAACTAGTCAACACCACCTATCGCCAACTCTTGGCCTAGTCTTTTACCATTGAATATGAGTGAGATTGGCCGTCACCTTATCACTCTCCCACGGCTGAAAGGGCGAACATGTTCGATGACGACAGATAAATGAGTCAGAGCTATTAGCAGAAGTTCAAAAATTGTACAATCGATGGCAGTAGTGTGCTCTACAGAAGCTTTACGAAAGCTGGATAATTTTTGAATAAGGATTTCCAAACATGCTCGCCCTTTTAGCCGTGGGGGCGTTATAATGTGACGGTCAATCCCACTATTTGTTGGTAAAAAA
>NW_013667685.1:138337-151887 GCF_000517525.1 Limulus polyphemus | reverse complement strand
GATAGCCCTCGTGTAGCTTTGCGCGAAATTCAAAACAAACACATAAGGATGTTTTGATCTTTAGCAAGTATATCTGGCAACACTGTGCTAGACCTTTTTTTGTGGTTGTTTCTGAGAAAAAAAAAAAGAGTTATTTTAATTGCAGCAGTTTTTTGTTTAATAATTTATTATTTGTTATTTTGGTAAAAAATTATTAAATTTGTATAATTTTGAGGATTCTTCGCTCTTTTTTTGACATTATCATTAGTAATAAAAACGCGTAAAATTTTATTACGTTTGGTTTGCTCTACGTTAAAATAAATTATTGTTTATGGACAATGTCTTTCTAAAGAAGGAACGACGGTGGATCAGCGGTAAGTTTACGGACTTACAACACTAAAATCCGAGGTATTAGCCGTCGCGGTGGACAGAGGACAAATAGTATATTATTAAACTTTGTACTACAAAATAATAACAACATCATCTCAAAGGAGATAAAGAAAATATTTTCCAATCTACAACTGTTTTGAAATAACTATTTGTTCCCATTTTACAATATGAATAATATCGTCAATATTATGTGTTCTTTAGGTCAAATACACTCTAAAATGATACAGTTTTGTATAAGCTCAATCATTATTTTCAGAACTGACGAAATTAAACAGTATTGAAACAAAAACGTTTCACTTGATATTTTCAAATTAATAAATGTTTAAAACCTGTTACACAGATACTGGTTTTAAAATGGTGTTCAACTTAACAAGTTATTGTTATGTTAAACGTTGCGTTCTAGTCTTAATGTAGTAAACTTTTGTGAATAGTATTATATTATAAATAACTGTCCTATACCTTTTATTAAGTAAATAATCATGAACCAGTTTTTATTAGGAGCTTCGTTTCTATAAAAATTAAGTAACCTATGTAAAATGGAATTTAAATTGATTAATCTTAATTTATTAATTACTCTGATTAATCTTAATTTATTAATTAAACTGATTAATCTTAATTTATTAATTAAACTGATTAATCTTAATTTAATTAATTTGATTAATCTTAATTTATTAATTAATCTCAAATGTTCACTTTTGTCCATATTCTACTTTGAGTACAGGATACCTTTTATGCTGCCCAAGGGTTGAAACTCTCAGATTAAAGATTGTTTGTTGAATTTCACGCAAAGCCTCTCGAGGGCTTTATATGTGCTAACTATCCTTAATTTTGAAGTTATAAACTAGAAGGAGAGCGATTAGTCAACGAAACCCACCGCCAACTTTTGGATTACTCTTTACCAAAAAAAAAAGTGATATTGACCGTCACAAAATACCGCACTTCGACTAAAAGTGCGAGCATGTTCGATGACAGGATTCGATCCGACGACCAGCAGATCCCCCCTAACCGCCAAGTCATGTCGTACCCAAAAATTGTTTGTTTTTCTGTTTTAGCGCAAAGCTAAACAATAGATTATCTGCATTCTGTCCATCACGGGGACCGGACGCGGATTTTAGGTTTGTAATTCCGTAAACTTATGGCTGACCCACGGAGTGGGGGTGCTGATGGGGTCGAAATTAAACAAACATAGAGAGCTGCGTATTAGTTTATGTGATGTGTCAGTTCTTAACAGTTTTAAACTGAAAATTAATGTGCGAGTTTTGAAAAGTTTTAAGCTGCAAATTTATGTGCCAGTTTTGAAAAGTTTTAAGCTGAAAATTAATGTGTCAGTTATTAACAGTTTTAAACTGAAAATTAGTGTGTCAATTTTGAAAACATTTAAGTTGAAAATTAATGTGCCAGTTTTGAAAAGTACTAAGCTGAAAATTAATGTGCCAGTTTTGAAAAGTTTTAAGCTGCAAATTAATGTTTCAGTTTGAAAAGTTTTAAGCTGTAAATTAATGTGCCAGTTTTGAAAAGTTTTAAGCTGAAAATTAATGGTCAGTTTGAAAAGTTTTAAGCTGAAAATTAATGTGCCAGTTTTGAAAAGTTTTAAGCTGCAAATTAATGTCCAGTTTTGAAAAGTTTTAATCTGCAAATTAATGTGCTAGTTTTGAAGTATATTTTATCGATTTTGAGAACTGTATGATCATCCTTAATTATTAGAGAAATTTGTGAAAAAGGTGTATATTTTGTAACTAAAAGCAATTCGTCAAAACTATAATTCCGTTCACAGATATACGTTTTTGAAAGTTTTGATATATTTAATGTCCTTTAATAATTCTATTGTTGTGTGTTAGGCATAAAACAAGGATCCGTTACTGGAGAAATCTTCTTTATATATATATATATAATAAGCCTTTTACTTTCTAGCTTTTATCTGACACAGATGAATTTTCTAAATAACTGTATCTAAGATTATTGTAGAGAACTCGAAAAGAAACTGTAAAATCTACCTGGATTTAAATATGAAATTTACTGGCATATATATATATTTTAGTTAAATATACATTATGTGTATAGACACTAGACTAAAATCGTAAATTTGTAGCAAAGACAAACCATCGATTTTTGATAATTCTGTGTCATACAAGAGAAAGAATGGAATAATACGATGGTAAAACGTTGTCGGGATAGATTAATGCGAGATGTTTCATACCAAATATATGTTCCAAATAGGATCACACTTCCATCGCCATCAGCCATGCTCTTCCATATTGTACATCTTAAAACAACATTCAGAACTCGTCATTTTACACAAAGAAACACAATTCTGCCAAAAAAAAGTGGCTACTATTGATATGTGATGTAAATAATGTTCATTCGCGTTTTTGATTATTATTTTTCTCGTTAGGGTTAACTGTTATCATGACCAAAACGGTTGAATGACCTTGTGTTTTGTTTTATTTTGGACAGATTAATATTGCATAATACAAAATCTGCAATTGAAAATACGCTATGAAGATAAAAAAAAAATTGTAATTCGAAAACTTTTTAAACGTGCACCTAAATTTGTTTTAGATTTGGTGGTTTATGATAATTTAAAGCAAAGCTCAAGAACATAATTTTTTTATATCTTTATATTGTTTGTAGTGAATACAATTAACAAAAACCTTTTACACCAAAGCAATAACATATCTATAATACCAAATAAAAAGAAAAAAACTGAAGCACTAAGATATAGAAAAATTAAAAATGTAAGACCAAGTACTGCAATTATAAGAATCGTGCTACTTATAGGGTTAAGCCTTTTTTCCTTTTCCAATATAGTAAAAATTCGACTAATTGTATGCAAAGACCAATTTCCTTACAAGCGCCAAAATACATTAAAGCAATACATCCCTTAATGAGATCAATATATGCATGTATATAACATATGTGTATTCATATATGTACAGCTTCCTATAAAACTTGTAACATTTTCAAATTCACGGACCACGCGAGTAATAAATTACTAAATTTCACATATTTTCTTGGTGTTCTCATTTATCTAACATAAACACAATCATTTTAACACATGTGTGGTTTATCAACCTGAAGGGTCATTTTTTTTCTTTTTAAGACAGGGAGGGCCCCAAGATGCCGAATTGCAGCCCAAAATTCTGTCATCATATACAAGTTTGACTGGACACTCGAAAATATGAAGGGTAAATTTGTTGATAGTTTCATCCCAATAGCATTCATAGAATTTACTACAGTCTTCAGGATGGCGGAAAAGACCTGCTCTGGAACAAGCTATCTCAGGAATTGTTTCTTTGTCCTTCGCATCGTCTTCCACAGTGTATTGTTCGATTTTATTGAACAATCCTTGTTCAACATCTTTTTCCCTAACATCAGTTTTTTGCAGATCTTTGGTTAGTGGTAATGGACGTTCGGGCTCCTCTTCATATTCTAGATTCACATCTTGATACTCAACTCCACCATCTAACTGACCTGGTCCAACTGATAAAATATTTTTAGGATGCTGTGGAATATCTTTTTCTAAATACTTATCTTCGTAATCAACAATTCCTTCATCTACTTGATGACCAGATATTTCATCAGGTTCCTCAACATAAACGTTTGAAAGTTTCTGATCTTTTATTCCATCTCTATAGGTTTCCAAGATTGGACCTGTTGTTGGTTTCTTGGACACTGAATAATCTGTGTAAACAAACGGAATGGCGTCATTGTTGGGTTGGTTGTTAAATTGTTCTTTATGTGTGCTAACCGATGGTAGTACTGGAGGAATAGCTTTTATTGGTTGTTCTACATCGACAACTGTTCGTTTTCCTTCATCGGGGATTCTTCTGCCAAATCTAAAGTCATTGTATTCAACAAACTCTTTTGCTGGTCGTCTTCTTGGAATCTTTGATTTTGATTCAATTATTCCCTCTTGATCTGGAAAAGATTTGTACCCAATAATGTCTTCAGAGAGAGATGAAGGAGGAACATCAGCAGAAGGAACTGGTGGTGATATATAAGTAGGAGTATCGTCGATTTTGAATTGTGCGTCATTATCTTGTAATTGTGGTTTATATAATTTTTGTGTGTTTTGTTGATATTTAGGTAATTTTGTGTACTCAACACCTACTGACACTTCATCTACTTCTGCAGGAGGCAGAGCCACTGCTTCAGGAGAAGAAACGTATTTTGGTTCAACAGCCACTGCACCAGGGGAAGAAACATATTTTGGTTCAACAGGTGTTAGTCGCTGCCCAAATACTGGAGTAGAGTGGAAGTTTGCTGTTTCAGGGGGAGGAACAAGAACATCTGTCTCTCTTTGTGGTATATATTCATGTTTATGTGTTCTGAAAGTAACATCAGAAAGAGGAAGCTCCTGAACGGACAGAGTTGGAACATTCTTTTGTAAAGGAACATCATCGTTTAGATATTTAGGTATTTCTGATGTTTTGGGAACTAAAAAGGGTTTGCTGACATTCGGAACTTCTGGAAGAGGAGCTTTCTCTCTGTCATTATATAAAAATACATTACCTTGTACAGGTGGAGATACTTGAGATAGGTCTATTCCTTGGCCTGGTTCATTTGGATAAAGAGGATACTGGGAGACACGTGCTTCTGTAAAATTGTCTTTACGAATTTGTGATTGCTTGAGAGGTGTTCCGATAGAGAAATAACTATCAAATTTTACAGGGGGACCAGGGTTTGGGGGCTCTTCTTTTGGCGCTTCTAATTCATAAGATAATGGTTGGTCAACATACTGTTCTTCAAGATGAAGTGGAAGAGATGGCGATTGAACATTACATTTTTTAGAAATGGGTTGAACAGAAACAGGACTTTTTGGTTCTTGAATGGAGACTCCTATTTCATAGCTTATAGGTTGTTCAACTAAATGTTCTTCAGGAGGAGTTATAGAAGACGGTGGTGGGATTTTGGGTTGTTTAAGGGCGGGCTGAGCCAAGAAATATCCTTGAGAGGTTTTAGGAATATCAACAGGCTCCTCGATTTCATAATCTAATGGTTGATTAAAACTGTGTTGAAGACGGGGTGGAATTTCTGGAGGTGGAATACTGGGCTGCTTAAAGTCCGTTTGAACAGAAAAATACCTTTGATCTTTAAAATGAGAGGTAAGCTTCCTTGGTTTTTCAATGGGTACATCTATTTCATAAGGTTGTTCAACAATATGTTCCTGAATAGGAGGGAACGCCTCTGGTTTAGGAGAACCAGATTGAACAGAAAAATATCTTTGGTCTTCCAAAGAAGGAGTAAGCTTCCTTGGTTTTTCAATGGGTACATCTATTTCGTAAGCCTCTGGTTTAGGAGAACCAGGTTGAACAGGAAAATACCTTTGGTCTTTCAAAGGAGGAGCAAGCTTCCTTGGTTTTTCAATGGGTACATCTATTTCCAAAGGTTGTTCAACAATATGTTCCTGAATAGGAGGGAAAGCCTCTGGTTTAGGAGAACCAGATTGAACATAAAAATACCTTTCATCTTTCAAAGGAGGAGTAAGCTTCCTTGGTTTTTCAATGGGTACATCTATTTCGTAAGGTTGTTCAATAATATGTTCCTGAATAGGAGAGAAAGCCTCTGGTTTAGGAGAACCAGATTGAACATAAAAATACCTTTCATCTTTCAAAGGATGAGTAAGCTTCCTTGGTTTTTCAATGGGTACATCTATTTCGTAAGGTTGTTCAACAATATGTTCCTGAATAGGAGGGAAAGCCTCTGGTTTAGGAGAACCAGATTGAACAGAAAAATACCTTTCATCTTCCAAAGGAGGAGCAAGCTTCCTTGGTTTTTCAATGGGCTCATCTGTTTCATAAGGTTGTTCAATAATATGTTCCTGAATAGGAGGGAAAGCTTCTGGTTTAGGAGAACCAGATTGAACAGAAAAATACCTTTCATCTTTCAAAGGAGGAGTAAGCTTCCTTGGTTTTTCAATAGGTAAATCTATTTTGTAAGGTTTTTCAATAATTTGTTCCTGAATAGGAGGGAAAGCCTCTGGTTTAGGAGAACCAGATTGAACAGAAAAATACCTTTCATCTTTCAAAGGAGGATTTAGTTGTATTCTTTCTTCATCAAAGCTATGATGTTTCTGGGTAACGGGAATTGGTGAAATCCTAATTCTTTGAGAAGGTGGAGCAGTGTAATAATCTTGTTCTCTATCATGAGGAATAGGATCATTTGTATCTCGTACAGGTAATTCTATTTCAGGAGCTCGGGGAGAATAAACTGCTGGTATCTGAGCTGGTGGAGATGGCACTTCTTGAGGACCAGGTGAAATTGTGAAATAACTTCGAAATTTTGTAGGAGGACCTGGTTGATTAGTATTTCCTTGAGGTAAGTCTGATTTATAAGCAGGCTGTTTTTTGTCATGTTCTTGTCTAAGCAGTCGAGAATATGGAGGCTGTGGTCCTTGCCGAACTGAAGAATAACTCAGTTTTTGCGTAGGTGGGACAAGCCTTTCAGGTTCTGGAACAGATACAGGAATATATGTTTTCTGTAAAGGCTGTCCTGGAATATTAGATAATATCTGATCATGATATTTAACTGTAGATGGTGGAGTATGGAGTTTAGAGTATTTAAAGCCTTTATCTTGCCCAAGATTGAAATAACTATAAGCCTCTGTAGGAGGTATTGGTCTATATGACTGTTCAACTGGCACACCAATTCCATATGTAAAAGGTCTCACGAAAAGGTAATCTTTTTCATATGGAATAGGCGGACTTAAAGATGGAATCCAATAACCTTCATTATAAGTTCTATTTTGAAGCACTTTTGGCCCTGAGATTATTAGATCATCTGAAGCACACAAACAATCTTCTTTATGCTTATGTCTTTTATCTTCTGTAAAAACATTAGGTGTTGCATGAACCTGGACCGGTTCGTCAATAGCTAATACAGTTTGTGGCTTCGAAGTTTTGAAAGATGTAATAGTAACAGGAGGAATATCCAAAGGTTTCTTTTCAGAATTTGGTATTCTGTTGTGTGCAGTTGGCCTATCCAGAATAACCAATGGAGACAGGGGAGTTGGTTGGCTAAGAGGGTGTGTTTTCTTTCGTTGTATCCAAGAAAAAATAAGAAACTTGCTTTGGTGATGGTAGAGAACCAGGTTGGATTTCATGTTGATTGAGTTTATCTCTTGGACCATCTAAAGCAGTAAAATCTTTGTTTTCTGGAACAACTGGTTCTTCTGCTGCAATATATGGTTGAGAAATATCTAATGGTCTCGTTGAAAGATGAACCTTGTTTGGCGGTGGTTGCTCCAAAGAAACTAAAACTTTCTGCTGAACCGGTACTCTACTGTATAAGCGTTGTTTTTCACTATGAACAACATCCCCTGGTACACCACCCAATTTCTCACTATATCCTACCTCTTCAACGCGGCCAGAAAGATCTCCTAAAGCAGGTCTCTCACCATACCTTGTAAATTCAATTACACCAGATGGGCCTTCAGGGATTTGTCTACCATGTTCTATACCACTTACAATATTTGGTAGATCTCCCGGGCCACCTGCACCCTCATTTGTTGCAATTTTAGAAAATCTTGAATGATCTGTAGGACCATATCCTTCAAGATATTCTATACCAGTAACAGGATTTATTGGAATTTTAGAATGATGTTTACTTCCATGACCTGCATCACCATGAGCATCTGGCAGATCTCTAAGAATGCTTCTATTATCATAGCTTATAACACTACCAGGAACTGAAGGACCTCTGGAACCAGGGTTGTTACTATATCTTACATCACTGGTAGGACCTGATAAAACTGCAGGATCAATTACACTACCATACTTAACAACGTTAACAGGACTGGAAAGATCTCCGAGATCACGTCTACTACCATCTTCATCAACTTCAGAAAAACCTGAAACACCACCGATACCATGCCTATTATCATATCTTATAACAACACCTGGACCTGAATGACCTCCAAGACCATGACTTCCACTATCATCTATACTTCCAACCAGGCCTGATGATCCTCTAAAACCGTGCTCACTACCAAAACGTACATCTTCATCCAGACTTGATATGTCTTTAAAACCATGACCGCTACCAAGGTTGTAGTCGCTACCATATCTTACACCTTTAGCTGGTCTGGGAAGCCTAGGGTTGTCTATCACAGAACTTTCGGGAAATTTTACAAACACGTTAATATCCTCATTAGGAGGAATTTCAGCAAGACCTGCTTGCAACTTATATACTGGTTTATTTTCTACATGTATACTACCTGGACGATTTGGTGAAGATATTCTATATCTTTGATCATTTCTACCATTTGCTACGTTACCGTAACTTTCAAAGCGTGGTCCAGTTAATCCGTACAAGCCACCACAGCCTGGAACCAACCAACGCCAGTTGCAAATGAGTTTTTCTTGATCAAAAGCTAAGTTAAAAGGGCTATTTAAATTCGAACGCTTGAAGTATTCCCTTTCCCCAGAAGTCGGAACAGTAGAAAAACCATCTGCAGTTTTCTGGATCTTGAAAGTAGCCAATGCCAGGGCAGACGAATGTATTCCTTGGAACTGGTAAGATTTCACCAGAACCTTCACATGGTGGAGACCAGGATGGCCAGTTACAAACTTCATACCTCTCATCAAATACAAGGCCATTAGGACAATCGTACTGGAAAATTGTGTAATCGTCACTGTATTGGTCGAATTTCACACAACGATAAAATCGAGTGCAGTCATCAGGGTGACGATAATAGCCTTGTCGCGTGCACAACATTTTGTCATATGTTTCAGAATTACTTTCTACTCGTCCCACGTATCCGTACCTATCCACAACATTCACGATCCTTGATTCAGCACCTTCTAGATACGCCTCAAACTCGTCAACGGACTTTGGATGTTCAGTCTTAACTGTGTCTGTGAACACTTTTCTCACACTACGAACCAATGGAAAATCGCCATTACCGCAGATTCCTTCATAATCATCATCATTAATGGACCACATTATAACACCCCCAAGCTTCCGCAAAAGAACATATTTGGCCTAAAAAATTAAAAAGACAATTGTTAAACGCCATTTAAACATGTAGACACTCAATGCTTTGTACACTATACAATCTTTGTCTTTATGGAGCCAACCCTTATATTATGTATGAAGTGAAAGAGGGGAAAATATCAATACACATTATACTAAATTTTAGCCATTTAGCTAAAACTAAGCAACTGTAATCTCAGTTGTTTCTAAAAATGTATCGAAGATTCATTTTTCTCCCTAATAAAATGGTAAAAATAGGTTAAAGATATTAAAAATATGCTTAATTAACTTATACAGCTGTTTACTATAGAAAAACTACATTATATTTGACGGTGTCGTGTTCTTGCTCTTAATCAGTTATATTCTACTATTAACATATTACTTATATGTTTTTCAATGTCTCAACTCCTCCGTTTGTTTGTTTGTTTTTGACTTTCGCGCAAATGTACTCAAAATCTATCTATCTGCGCTGGTCATCCCTAATTTAGAAGTAATTACTTAGAGGAAAGACAGCTAGTCAACACCACTCATCGCCAACTCTTGGGATATTCTTTGCTAAAGAAAAGTAAGATTGGTCGTGACAATATAACGCCCCCGTGGCTGAAAGGGCGAGCTTGTTCGGTGAAGATATTCGAATCCGTGACCGCAGATTGTGAGTTTGTCGCTCTAGCCACCAGGCCATGCCAGGCCCACTAAAAGAAGTAAATAAAATAAACAGTATAGGCGACAAAGACGCATAAATTAAATAATAGAATATAAAGTCGTGAACTTTTACAAATTTATACTTACAAAAATATATAATAATTGGCTATTTAATTTAATGTTTATACTGGAACAAAAAGTACAATGCACAACTGATTTGAAACTATTTCAAATGATCGAAGTTGCGCCAAAAAGTTTGTTTGGTTTATTTTGAATTTCGCGCAAAACTACACGAGGGCTATCTGTGCTAGCCGCCACCTAATTTATCAGTGAAAGACTAAAGAGAAGGCAGCTAGTCATCACCACCCACCGCCAACTCTTGGGCTACTCTTTTATCAACGAATAGTGGGATTGACCTTCACATTATAACCACTTTGTCATGCTGGGTCGTTGCAAAACAATAATCTTAAATTAGGATAGTATTTAACTGATGATAAAACGCAATAAAACTGCTTGTTAAATAATTACCGGTTAACCTCCTATTACACTATGAAAACACGGTGGAAAAAATGTTTTCTTTAAATTTACTACCTAAAAGTTTTTGTCAAATATATGTGAGTAAGTTATAGGTTGGTACATTACCTAAAAGCAACATTGTTAAATTGAAAAACCAACAGAAATAATTCCGAGGTTTTTTTGGACTGTCACCTGGAAGTAAGAGCATTCATCTACTGAATTGAAGCATTTGTATGTGTATCGGGCAACAATGATAGAATTGTTGCCTGTACGTTACAATATGTTATGTAGGGTTAAACGTCATATTAACTATGAAAGTAAATAAACATGCCTAAAATAATGGAACATTGCATATAATTAGTTAGATTGGCTATAACTACTGTAAGGTTTTAGTGTAAAACATACAATACCGTATATGTTAGCCGAATTAACGAACAAGGATAAAACACACTTTTGGAACAAAATATTAGTACAAAGACTAGGAACTAACTAGTTTCGACATGCTTATGTCCTCTCAGAAGACTGTTTAGGATTGAAAAGGACATATAATAGTGGCAAAACTAGTCTTTGTACTGATATTATGTTTTGGTAAGTGTAGTTTATAATTTTTGTTAGCTAATTGTAACGTTTCGTTCTATATTCATAAATAAAATCTAAAATTCGATTCAGACCGATTCTTGCACTGTATACAATGAAATGATAATGTAATTATATCTACTTTATAGTGTTCTATTAACACCTGACATTTTCACGAGAGTTTATTGATATTCAAGGTTCTTCTCATTGTTATAATACTTAAAATTATGAGATAACTTTTAAGCCCTAGTTCTGACATCCTCTCTGAGTTATTTCCCAAAATATAGTTTGTGTGTCATTAAAAAGGTGGCGCTGCAACGTGCTTATAAAAGATAGGCACGTCTTTTAGGTATTTGCATAAATCGAACGTAACAGCAAATCATTGAGCTTACTAGTTGCAGAAGTTCTGAAATTTACTTCAAATGAACTAAGCTAAGAGTGCTGTCTCACCTTAAGCCTGGCACTGATTTCGTCATCGTAACCAACCCATACTTCTCCATTGTAGGTGTACGGTGCAGTTTGGTCAGTCTCTCTCAATACGGACCAATTTCCTGCACTTTTGAATTCGCATACCTCAGAAGAAAAAAAAAGTCATATTATCAGAAACCGTTTTTATCGCAAAAAATACTGTGATTAATTAATTTTATAGATTCTAATATACAGCCTCTAGCTCTTTTTTATGTATATTAACGTATATTTATGTCTAAGTGAAAACTTGTAGGACATATACAGCCTCTAGCCCTTTTTTATGTATATTAACGTATATTTATGTCTAAGTAAAAACTTGTAGGACATATACAGCCTCTAGCCCTTTTTTATGTATATTAACGTATATTTATGTTTAAGTAAAAACTTGTAGGACATATACAGCCTCTAGCCCTTTTTATGTATATTAACGTATATTTATGTCTAAGTAAAAACTTGTAGGACATATACAGCCTCTAGCTCTTTTTTATGTATATTAACGTATATTTATGTCTAAGTAAAAACTTGTAGGACATATACAGTCTCTAGCCTTTTTTTATGTATATTAACGTATATTTATGTCTAAGTAAAAACTTGTAGGACATATAGTATTTTAGTTTGGTTGTCGTAATGGAATGCTAACGAAAAATACACCTATGTCTCTGTAATAAAATATTTTACCCTTTAAAATTACATATAAGACATTTATTCTCAAGGAAATTATTTAATCGAATATTGTATTTTCTAAAATATTCCTGAAAGAGAGTAAATAAAATACAGAACAACTAATATTAATAATCACACCTCTCCGTGAGATAAAACTTTGCTTCTGTCTTCAATAACCTGTTCTTCGGTAACTTCACTAGGGTATGAGGTCTCGTAAGCCACTCCAAATGTGGGAATACCAACTACAATCTGCTCCCTTGGAACACCCAAAGACAACAGAAGATCAACGAGAGAATCCTGGTGTAAAATAATGAAATTCCATTTGTTTGAAAACACGCTAAAAAAAAAGCTCAGAAATATTAACACTAACAATACCATTGTTTGTATGATATGCTCTGTGCTGTACAAATACGTGTATTAATTCACGTTAATTTTACCCGTAATAATTGTTAACACTAACAATACCATTGTTTGTATGATATGCTCTGTGCTGTACAAATACGTGTATTAATTCACGTTAATTTTACCCGTAATAATTGCTAACACTAACAATACCATCATCTGTATGATATGCCCTGTGCTGTACAGATACGTGTATTAATTCACGTTAATTTTACCCGTAATAATTGTTAACACTAACAATACCATTGTTTGTATGATATGCTCTGTGCTGTATAGATACGTGTATTACTTCAAGTTAATTTTACCCGTAATAATCGTTTGTATGATATACACTGTGTCCTATAGATAAGCGTGTTACTTCATGGTAATTTTACAGTGATGAATAATCTATTTATTGTGAAACTGACTTGTCGTAGTTTAGGAAATCAATAACGATAAGTATTTTCCCATAATATATTTGAGTACTTCTTAGTAACTTAATGATAATGTCTATCCCAAAGAGCAAAAGTAGTTATATTAAAACAGCTACAAGGCTAGTTTTAAGTAAAAGGGGGAAAACATTATATGCACATTTTTTTACAGTATATTCTGATTTATAATTACTCTTGACTTGTTTTGTTCCATAGGCAAATGAGGTTAAACCTGTATTGAGGTGGTAGAAAAGGGCTCAAGCTTGCAACCGTTTTTAACGCTTGTTATCATTCAAAAATACACGTACACAATACGTAACAGATGGAACACAGTTTAACGTAATTATAATTACAGTTAGTGAAACGGATTCGGGTTAATTAACTGTGATGTCTTTCTGACCTGTGGTTTGTATAAAGTACATACAAAACGAATAAAGTGCAGCATAATTATAATTAAAAGCTAGTGAAACGGATTCGGGTTAATTAACTGTGATGTCTTTCTGACCTGTGGTTTGTATAAAGTACATACAA
>NW_013667685.1:136011-137337 GCF_000517525.1 Limulus polyphemus | reverse complement strand
CGAATAAAGTGCAGCATAATTATAATTACAGCTAATGAAACGGATTCGGGTTAATTAACTGTGATGTCTTTCTGACCTGTGGTTTGTATAAAGTACATACAAAACGAATAAAGTGCAACATAATTATAATTACAGCTAGTGAAACGGATTCGGGTTAATTAACTGTGATGTCTTTGTGACCTGTGGTTTGTATAAAGTACATACAAAACGAATAAAGTGCAGCATAATTATAATTACAGCTAATGAAACGGATTCGGGTTAATTAACTGTGATGTCTTTCTGACCTGTGGTTTGTATAAAGTACATACAAAACGAATAAAGTGCAGCATAATTATAATTACAGCTAATGAAACGGATTCGGGTTAATTAACTGTGTTGTTATATACAGAAGTTATAAAAAATATAACTTTCATTACAAAAGGTAAAAAAAGTGTGTATTTTATATGGAATCTTTGCTGGAATTACAAAACTTGTGTGTTTTATGTATACTTAAACATTTTAACATAGAAATCTATAAATGTTTCATTCTATCGGGTAAGATAGTTAGCCTAACTTCTGTATTTTTACGATTTACTGTGAATTATTTTGGTATATCTTAATTATTTATTTGTTAACTTTTTAATCGTCTAGGAAAGCAGTAAGTACGTTTCGTTTGATTTGTTGTTAAGCACAAAGCTATACAATGAACTATCTGTGGTTTGCCCACTATGGGTATCAAAACCCGACTCTTAGCGTTATAAGTCTAAAGACTTACCACTGAACCACTGGTGAGCAGGAGTATTGATTGATATATTTATAAAATGTATAAAATCGATATTCTTCACTAATCGAATAATCTTTGTTATTTGAAAAGTCATAAAAGTCGTTTTATATTAAAGCTAAAAATGTATCTGCTAAGTCACGGTGGCGGATATGTCCACGAGATATATACACTGAACTCAATGGGATAGCCAGTCGTAAAACGGATAACTAGATAATTCAAGAATATTAAAAGTATCCCATGGATAGAGGGCAGTTCAATGTAACTATTGTGGTTTACATACCAAACGATTTTAGTTAAAGTTTGTAGCTTATGTATTCCTGAAAATCAAGAAGGTTCGACTTTTAGTATTTAACTAGGAAGATGTACAGATAGTTTTACATTCAAGAAGGTCCAACGTTTAGTATCTACAGATAGTTTTACATTCAAGAAGGTCCAACGTTTAGTATCTACAGATAGTTTTACATTCAAGAAGGTCCAACGTTTAGTATCTACAGATAGTTTTACATTCAAGAAGATCCAACGTTTAGTATCTACAGATAGTTTTACATTCAAAAAGCTCCAGC
>NW_013667685.1:131156-135312 GCF_000517525.1 Limulus polyphemus | reverse complement strand
ACGTTTAGTATCTACAGATAGTTTTACATTCAAGAAGGTCCAACGTTTAGTATCTACAGATAGTTTTACATTCAAGAAGGTCCAACGTTTAGTATCTACAGATAGTTTTCCGTCCAGGAAGGTCCAACGTTTAGTATCTACAGATAGTTTTTACATTCAAGAAGGTCCAACGTTTAGTATCTACAGATAGTTTTCCGTCCAGGAAGGTCCAACGTTTAGTATCTACAGATAGTTTTACATTCAAGAAGATCCAACGTTTAGTATTTACAGATAGTTTTACATTCAAGAAGGTCCAACGTTTAGTATCTACAGATAGTTTTACATCCAGGCAGGTCCAACGTTTAGTTTTTACAGATAATTTACGACCAAGAAAGTCCAACGTTTAGTATCTACAGAGTTTTATGTCTAAGAAGGTCCAACGTTTAGTTTTACAGATAAGTTACGACCAAGAAAGTCCAACGTTTAGTAGCTACAGAGTTTTATGTCTAAGAAAGTCCAACATTTAGTGTTTACAGATTGTTTTACGTCCAAGAAGGTCCAACGTTTAGTATCTACAGATAGTTTTACATTCAAGAAGGTCCAACGTTTAGTTTTTACAGATTGTTTTACGTCCAAGAAGGTCCAACGTTTATTGTTGACAGATTGTTTTACGTCCAAGAAGGTCCAACGTTTAGTATTTACAGATAGTTTTACGTCCAAGAAGGTCAAAATTTGGTGTTTACAGATTGTTTTAAGTCCAAGAAGGTCCAACGTTTATTGCTGACATACAGTTTTACGTCCAAGAAGGTCCAATATTTAATGTTTACAGATTGTTTTACGTCCAAGAAGGTCCAACGTTTAGTATTTACAGATAGTTTTACGTCCAAGAAGGTCCAATATTTAGTGTTTACAGATTGTTTTAAGTTCAAGAAGGTCCAACGTTTATTGTTGACATACAGTTTTACGTCCTTCAACAGAATACTTTTCTCGTATTTTGTTTGTGTCATAACTTTACATTAGACTACACATCGCAGTTCCTAATTTTAAACTGATCTTGGGTTATTCCAATTGGTAAGAGGGATTTGACGTCACTCTTTTAACACACTAGTGGCCTCACTGTGCGGAGTGCGGAGTCACAAACTATGAATTATTGGATTCAAAGTCAGGGAACCCTAATCACTAGGCCACACCCGGCCCTCTGTTCTTATTTTAAAAAAATGAAAAATTTATTATAATTTATCACATTTTAATAACTATTACTTTACTTATCTGTCACCGAATAATATCATGACCCTATTTGCCATTATAGGCTAAATATTTTTATACATGCTTACTTGATTCTGATTTGCATGAAAAGAACGGTTAAGTAGCGTTGGAATTGAAAGTGTTTTATTCTGCTTGGAAATTAAATAATTGTTGTATTATCGTTCGCCTTCTAACCTATTAACTAGTGGTTAACATATACCGTATTTTCCATATCTCCAACACCGTGAAGTCGTCCAGGATGTTTCGGGTTTTGATCGCCAGGCTTATCAAAGTAGAATCCGGGAAGATTAATAAAATCGGCATACCTAGGGAAGAAAAAATAATAATGAACACATGTAGTATTGCCAAAGCAGATGTAAAGAATAAATAAATAAATACTCAGGTTACATTGGAAAAATAACATTTGAATAGACTTACTTTGAAATCAGTGGAAAATCGAAACCATTCACCAGAAGCTGGGGTCTTTTGGCCACGGTTACACTAAGAACTATTGGTTTTGGAAGGTCATCTTCTTTAAGGGCTGATCTGAGTTGCTGAAGAAAAAAAATAAGTAAGGTATATTTTTGTTTCGTTTTATGCGTTTCAAATGTTGTTGTTTTGCGAAAGATGTACAATGCTTGAAGCTGACACGCAACACCCAGGCATTAATATTTTAAGATAATTCCTTATATTTATTTGCTGCCTTTAAAATGTATAAAAATAATTATTTAAAGAACTTTTGTGACACTTTTTTATACAAAATTAGTTTTTAAAATCGCTACTTTTTTCATATTCCAGAAAGTAATATGAACTAAAAAACATACATGGTACGTCATCATAGATTGAAAATTCTTATCTACTCGTTTTCCTTAAAATATGTCGGGATGATTCTGGAACTAGAAACCGCTCTGGACAAGTTTTCTAAAATGTGTCCAAACTTTGATCCATGACTATAAGATGATGTGACAACATTTATAGTGAGAGACTTTTAAACAATGAAGAGCCAGAAAATACGACATCTCGAAGAAAGGAATTTTCAATAATGTTCTTATGTAGAAAGGAAAAAAACTTGCAATGTAGAGCATTTAAGACAACAGACTCTAAAGCCACAACCTTAGAGACTAAATGTTATGGACTTTAAAAAAAGAATCCTTTTGACACAAAAATTCACTGTGATGAAGCTGCTTATATTTTCTAGTATTGATCGTCAGCTAGTAAACAAGGATTTGAAGTTGACAAAGTATCATAATTTCAAAGTTCACACAGCTGTTTTAGGTCTCTCGTCAATAAAACTCTTGACTTTTAATTGAGTTTAAGAATATGATTGACAGAACAGCTATGTCATCATTATGAAACTTTTAAGGTTACTAATTATGAATATGCGTCTGGTATGTAATATGATTCTAGCATTAAGGTTACTAATTATGGATATGCTTCTGGTATGTAATATCATTCTAACATTAAGGTTACTAATTATGGATATTCTTCTGGTATGTAATATGATTCTAGCATTAAGGTTACTAATTATGGATATTCTTCTGGTATGTAATATCATTCTAACATTAAGGTTACTAATTATGGATATGCTTCTGGTATGTAATATGATTCTAGCATTAAGGTTACTAATTATGGATATGCTTCTGGCAAGTAATATGATTCTAGCATTTAGGTTACTAATTATGGATATGCGTCTGGTAAGTAACATGATCCTAGCATTAAGGTTACTAATCATGGATATGCGTCTGGTATGTAACATGATTCTAGCTTCTGATAAGCCTGGAATTTATATTTATATGTAAAGAAAGGGACGGTGTACTACTAAAAACTATTTGCTGGTAAATGTCTGGTAGCTGATTGTATATCACTGTTAAGTATTGGAATATATTTTTCACATATGCAAATTTATTGTTAGTGTTATATAAGTTGGTATTCTTTTCACGTTTTGTTTTAAATTTCCGGCCTTGTATAAAATATAAGTGAGGAACACGAGTTATTCATACTGATCGTCTGTATTTTTCTATTAAGTTTCAATGTTTGTTCTAGTATTTGTTGCCATACAACTGATAAATTAATACATTAATTAAACTGACATAAAATTATTTAAGACTTTTCTATTTAATCTCTAAAACTACAGTATTTCCCACATCTATTTCTCTCTCACCATCATCACTGATCTTAAAGTATTTTACGTCAGTTGATTGTAAGTTTGTACATAGCGGCATTACCTTCATGAGAACAGTTACACTTTCCTTGTTCTTAGTTAAGTTTCCTTGTTCTTCACTATCGATATAATCAAGATTTATGTCAACTCCATCCAGTTTGTTCTTTTTCACGACTTCTCTGACATTCTCAACGAATTCATTAATTGCACTTTCAAGCTCAGACGAAGAGGAATTATTGGTTTCGGAATTATCGAAAAACCCACTAAAAGACAGAATAATGTCAAGCTTTGGGTTAATCTTCTTTAGTTCAGAGAATGCCTTCACGTCTCTTGAGACTGTAACATAAAAAACAAGTTTCTGGTAAGTACTTTTATTTATGGATTATTGTTTTTTCGTCATAACATTTATGTAATATCTTCAAATTTCAAGGAAGGCTTTGGATGATTTAACATTTTATCATAATGCGTCCAAAAACCTACTGAATATTTACACTTTTATATATTTGATATTCTTTTGAAAATGTATATTTATCTCCACAAGGCACTATAAATATTATAAAATCGAATTTATCAGTATATCAAGGATGATTTCTTACACAACTAACAGTAACAAAGGCTCCATACTGTCAGTATGTCAAGGATCATTTCTTACAAAACTAATAGTAACAAAGGCTCCATACTGTCAGTATGTCAAGGATCATTTCTTACAAAACTAATAGTAACAAAGGCTCCATACTGTCAGTATGTCAAGGATCATTTCTTACAAAACTA
>NW_013667685.1:120366-130301 GCF_000517525.1 Limulus polyphemus | reverse complement strand
GCGAGCATGTTTGGTGGGACGGGGATTCGAACCCGCGACCCTCAAATTGCGATTCGAGCGCCTTAACCACCTGGCCATGCCGGGCACGGAGAGGAAAGTAATCTAAACCCGAATTTTAGCATTGTAAGTTCGTAAACTTAACGCTGACCCACCGGGATACGGTCCCTTCCAAAGTAAAAAGGACAAAGACGTAGGAGAAACTCTTTCTTGCCCAGCAGACTTCTTTACGTTAGAAGAGTTTTTTTTTTCTTAAACGGATCGATCCAAACCATTGTTTTATTGATTTGTAGCTTATTTATGAAAATAAATGATAGTTTAAAATAACAGAAAAATAACAATATACGATAAAAATTAATTTATCACAAGTAAACTCATTTTTGTCTGAATAATTAATTTTCTTAAAAACGTCGTTCCACTTTTTTTTGTTCGAAACGTTTCTACAAGGAAATCTGTGTTAAAAATAACGTGGTTGTTATTTTTAGTTTGTTTGTTTTTATGGCTGTCATTGCTATGTCAAACTTTCTGAGAAATCATTAACAATAGGAAATATTCAGTTAACTCTTAGGTTGCCAGTCATCCAGAACAGGAAATAATCATAAGTTATCATTGAAACTTTTATACGATTTGGGGCGTCTGTTGCTGACTCACAACAGTTTCATGACGACTAAATATATGAACAAACACTGGTAGCAAGATTAAGCACATCTTCTTTGGGCAGGGGTTTTAGGTTTCAGCCTACATCTTGGATAACACCGAAATTAATTATAAACTTGATATACCGCTGTTCAATTTCTTACTTGAGCTGCCTCATCTAACAGTGATAAAATGTATTAAACTTCGTATTCAAGTATAAAGTGTGAGGTACGAAATCTTCACAGAGATACTTACTAACGACTCTAGTAAGTGGTGGTTAGGGCACTTGATTCGTAATGTGCGAGTCGCAGGTTCGAATCCTATCACCGAACATGCTCATCCTTTCAGCTGTGGTGGTTTTATAACGCGACGGTCAATCCCATTATTCGTTGGTTAAGAGTAGCCCAGAGTTGGCGGTGGGTGGTGCTGACTAGTTGTCTTTCCTCTTGTCTGTCACTGCTAAATTAGGGACGGCTATATGGAGAGTTAGGGGGCACTCGGCGATGCATTATCTAAGGTGCCCTAACAGTCGTAACAGTCTCGGGACTAAAAAAAAATTAGCGCTGCATATTTCTGAAATATTTAACGATACTGAGGATTTATCAAGTAATCAAGCTGGTGATCAACTGCACAGTAAGATGTTTTCTTAGTACCAAGCTATAAAATAAGTTATATGAACTTTTTCCACCGCGGGAATCAAACCCCAGATTTTAGCGTTGTAAGTCCGCAAACGTATCACTAACCCATTGTGAGAGTTTACCAAGTAAACAAACTGGCGATCAGTTGTATAGTGAGAGTTTATCAAGTAGGTATCTACATATGACACGCTTTTCTGTTTTAAACTAGATGGCGCTAAAAACGGTTACATGTGATACGCTTGTTTGAAGTTAAGTACAAAGCTACACAGTAGGCTATCTGTGCTCTGCCGGCTACTCAGTTTCTAGCGTTGTAAGTCCGCAGATATACCGCTGTGCCATTTGATACGTCTCTATAGCCATTTGAAACTTTATCTCATATATTTATATGAGAAGACGTATCACATGTACCCGTTTTCAGCGCCATCTAGTTTGAAATATATGAGTCATATGTAGATATAAACACATATAAATATGTATCGTTTTCAGAGACGTTAGCTGTTAACCATCAGACACAACAATGAAAATTTTCTCCGAACAATTCAGTATTTTATAATTTGTTGAATATAAAAATTCCTATTAAACGTATTGCAGTATAAAATAAAGCCTAAACACATGACCACTTAACCAACGTCATATAATATTCATTCTTACAGCATATCGTGTGGACCCATGACAAACAATAGCTCGTGACGAAAGTAATGTTTTTTTTAAACAACACTTTAAAAAACTCACCACATACTGATCACGAGCTTGTTATGATTTCAATTAAAACTAATTAAAAAAACTAGTACTTTTTCTTTTTTAATTTCAGTTGCAACGGAGATGATTTTCTAATCAGATTATCGTGGTCAGAGATATATGACCTCAACAGATTCAGCACGCTTAAGGAAATATCAAACGAAAGAAATAACGCCAAGTGCTTTTGAACGTTTCGCGGATCTCTATCAAATAGATTAATTTGAAGTAATCTTATATTCATGTATTATTCACAATAACTCGGATAGGCATTAATGTAAGCATATTTGTATCGTATATACTACCATCTTTGTATATATATATAAGGTTTTTCCCGGGTGAGTCCGTTTCATGTGTTAAATACAGCTTCTAATTAGAATTGTGCGTCAGGTCAGTCAGAGCTTGTCAACTTGTATGCCATGTGGGTGGAGGAGAAACTTTAGTGGATCTACTTGCAAGTTCCTGCTGAAATATCTATGCTAACAATCTGTGATAAATTTGTGGGGGCACTAACCTCTAGGTCACACTCGACGGTGTTTTAGGAGGGTGGCCTCTATCGAAATTTTTGGTCTGTGAGTGATGTCTTATTATAATCAAGTAAGCTAGCTAATTAAACTTTTCTTTGTAAAATAATCAACTATCACTAGGCCTAAACAATCATCATCTGAGCATCTTTGTCACTACACATAGTAACAAGAGTTTAAGGATTTGTTTTCGTTTTCCTGTAAACAGAATATCAACTCGAACCTTGATATAAAAGTGTGTACATAGCGCGGAAAAAATCAAATATAAAAACGCATTTAAGCAATTAAATCTCACGTGAAACAGATTAAGTAGACGAGTCAGGATAACATAACTTCCCCCGACTTAGTGTTTGTTTTGAATTTCGCGCATGTTGTTTGTTTGTTTTGTTTGAATTTCGTGCAAAGGTACTCCGAATTTCCCTGTTCTAACCATCCCTGATTTTAAAGTGATAGACTAGAAGGAAGGCAGCAAGTCAACACTACCGACCGCCAATTTGTGGACTATTCTAACGGAATAGTAGTATTTCACTGTCACTCTTATAATGCACCCATGGCCCCAAATTATATAAGTGTGATTTTGATTTTGTTTTTCGAGCAGTAACAGTGCACGAACCGTTGAACCTCTTGGAAGCCAGCTTCTTGAGCTACATTCGATCCAATATGGCTTTAAACCAATGAAGCGTGAGAAAATAAAGCCAAGAATTCGAAGACAAAATTAATTAAGCTAGGTATTCTTATTGGCTATTTGATTATATAAAGACGATATCTGAGCCTGGTAATTCTCTTCGTAATATATAAAAATATTAAAATGTGACCCATCATGTTCGAAACAAAGCGTGCGTGATATTTTGCCTTTCGCAATAACCTAACTACTTGTTTGAAAGTGAGAAACATGTGACAAAATGTATCACAATATTAGCTATCTTTTTACGAATGATAGTTTTTCTGTTTGTAATTTGGTAATAATATACAGCTAATTACAAATTCCTTTCAAATGTGTAATTACTGTTATTGTTTTTACGCCAGCTAACGAATTTCAAAAATGTGATATTTAAATTAACTTGTGACGTCACAGCAAGATCAACCCTGTGGTCTCACAAACACCCTCTAGTGGCAAATATTCAGTAGCGATAAACACCTCAAGCAATTAGGGTATAATTTGGGTATATAATGTAATAAGTATGTATTAAATTATTCAACCCCCACCCAACATGCTACCTCAGTCTAACCTCGCCTGCCGATTTCGTGTTTACTTTCATTTCAATAAATAGGATTGAGCAACGAGTTTATCATGTTTAATTAATTCAGCATAAATTTAAAAGCTAAATACATCATGCTTACATTTGAGAGGATTTAAATCTCTACTCTTCATGAAAGTACAGTTTTTATAAGCTTTAAAATAGTTTTGTTTCTTTATTTTTGATTAATATTTTGTGTTTGGAATCCAAATTTGTAATTTTTTTTTACTCAAAATTATTCTTTTTTTTTACTCATTTTCTTTTTCTTTTGGTGATTAGACTCTCTCACGATTGAGTTTTAATACTCGATTTTTTGTAAGGAATATCGAAATAAATTTAAACAAATTCATGATTAAGTTCTTATAAAAAAATTACATATACAACCTAAAGAGATGAATCTTTGAAGCAATGGTTAGCGCGTGTTCAATGTTTGCATCCCGTTACCACCAAAAAAATATCAAAAAACGGGCTCCGCTTTTCGGGTCAAATCCCAAAATTGGATCAGACTAGAGTAGCGAAAGATGCTGTTGACTAATTGAATTCCCTCTAGTCTGATCTTCTATCGTATTCATTTAACACCTTTTTTTACGGTTTGTTCGACTTTGTTTATTAAGTTAAAGAGCTCGTAATTTATGGATTTTTTTTAGTTAAATAAACAAGAGAGGATTCTCAATATCCGCGGCTGTAATTAGATATCAAATCGGTTAAGAGACGGCGCTATGAGCTAAAGGTTTGTACTTCAAAAAAAAACAAAAAACTCGGAGCCATTCTATGAGCCACTTTGCCGCGGCTGAAAAAAAGAACAAAAAATGTCCAGTGATTTGATATTAATTAATAATAAACTACTTTCACATTAACATTATTAGAACAATGTTAAAAGTAATTAGCAAACAAATCGGGGATTGTCATAATGCTGAAGCAGTAAAAAAAAACATTTTAGGATTTATAGAAATTATGCAATCTAAAACACTAAAACAAAGTGAGAAATACAAATTCACTGAGACGACTTGTCTTCAGCACTCAGTTGTGAAGTGTGTAATCTTCAGGTTCACTTTGTAATAACTGTAAAAAGTGTTAATTAACCACTGTAAATTTTATAAACTTAGAAGTACGTGTGGTTGATGAAAAATTTGGTACAAAACACAGCTTAGAATCTGAACAACACACAAGCTATTCGTAAAACTATCCATGGCTTGACCTTCTCTGCTTTTTGTTTTCAGAGTTTTAAATGTCATGTTTAGTTGTCTGGTATCAGTTGTGTTAATTCAAACGATCTCTCTATTAATCAATTAAAATACGAAATCATACCGATAACTTCTACACCTTTCACTACCACTATATTAAGTAAATTTTCTTCACTCATTTTCTGTTCTAGGTGAGTATCCTAGAATCCTAGTTCGAACACTGGGTGAGCACGTTTGGTGTGACGGGGATTCGAACCCGCGACCCTCAGATTGCGAGTCGAGCGCCCTAACCACCTTGCCCAGATGTGTGTTGAAATATCATAACAAAATTAATAATAATGATTACCTATTTTTATCTGTCCGAATACTGTTAGAACAGTGTTGCGCCATTTCTTCTACACTTCCTTGCACACATTTTTCTGAGGATATATTAAAATTTGTCGGCAATGAAATTTCAATGAATATAAACGAATTTTAAGGAATTTGATTTAAAAAGTTTAGTGAAAATAATAATACAAAATTTTGTATTTAGCTGCATATGAACACAATTCTGATATTATGGAAAAAGTCCAGCCGAATTTACTATTAATTCAATATACTAGGATAATGTTTATAAAAAAAAATTTTACGTGTGTAAAGTACTTAAAAACTAACGGGTTTGTTTGTAATTAAGCACAAAGCTGCACGATGGGCTATATATGTGCTTTGCCCACCACGGGTATCGAAACCCGGATTCTAGTGTTGTAAGTCCGCAGACATGCCGCTGTGCCACTGGGGGGAGGGGTAAAAATAATGGGTTATGTCTCTTTACACAGACAATATATTCGCAAAATTTATCGAATAATCGTTGTAAATAGATATAAATTTTTATTTTTGCCAACCTACTGTATCACATAGCGAGTGACCTTCCTAATATTGTTGGTTTGTTTTCAGATATTCGCGCAAAGCAACTCGAGAACTACACGTTCTTAATTTTTAAACTGATAGGCTAGAAGCATGACCACCCTCAGGAAGGGGCATTTGCCTTCTCCTTTACATTTCACAAAAAATTGCATTTACTATGACGTAAACTTAACACTGTAGTTGAACTAAATACCTTTAGTAATTTTTATTAAAACTGTAACTTTGTGTTTAAGCATACAACATATATTATTTTAATTTGCTGAATTACACTGTAAAATTTGATTCCATACATACATGCCCCCCCCCCAATAAAAAAAACAAACAAATCTGTGGGCGCCCATGGTTAAAAAGGAAAGCAGCTTGTCAACAGCACCCACTGCCAATACTTGTCTCACTGAATAGTGGGATTTGACCGTCACCCTTATTACGCATTCAGAGCCCATACAAATTGAATAGTGATTTATTTTTGGCAGTTACAATCCGCAAGAGCCGTAAATCCACGAACCTAAACACTAACCACTGGGGCCACAGTTGAACCAGATTCTTGGAATCCAACTTCCCATTTCATTGCCACAATACCGTTATTTGTCAGTGCAAACAAACAGTAATTAATACAATTTAACAAGTTAATCTAATCCCTGAAAAACGGTTAATTACACTAGCAAATGATCCGTGTATTAATACGGTGTACATGTCGATGCTTTAATACAACCGGTTACAGATTTTAATGATTTGGACAAATGGGTTCACTTTTAATCTTCAAAAATAATAAATAAATAAAAATAATTATTATATATATATATCCGTAAAAGCCTAACATACTTGTAGACCTAAGCTGACTTGGAAGCCGTGGTAGATTTGCAGCCGAAAACACCATTAATAAACAAGGCGCCATTTAATTAATAAGGTAGTTAAATCTGATTATCTCATCGTCTGGCTGGTTTACGTTATAAATCAAATCTTGATATCGTATAAGTTATTAATCCTGATAGGTCTAGACTTAAACGTATTTTATCTATATACGTTTTAATTTCAGTTTACAGTTAGCTTTGCTTCAGTACAGAAGTTATTTATAGTTTGAATTAGAGAAAACTGCGGTTCGAATGTAGCTTATCTACACGTAGTAACAAGAACAAAAGCACGAACCCATCACGTGCTCTATATTTACATGTGATCAATACAAGATATTCGTTCACGAGATCGTATCTTTAACTGATTACCACCAATCTGGCTAAGTGTTGTTTCTAATGTCATAACTCGTTATCCTCTCAAGTAGAAAACACACACACACACACACACACACCTCTCTCCTCCTTACCAAAAAAAACAAACAACAACAACAAAACGATTGCATAACTCAGACGCTCAGGATCTAGCCGTTCACGAAGAATAATGATTTATTAATTTGGGGTACCTGAAAAAGAAAGTTTATGATATATCGAATTCGTGACATATTCAATGAATAACCTTTTCAAACATTTAATCATTGTAATAAATTGATCGAGAAGCTTGTGCTGGCGAAGGTTGCTGAATATTTAAGTACAAGTAGCAATTAGAATAAACATCTCAGTATTCTGGACTGACCTGAGCACATTGAACTACGTCTGGGGTTTTCCAGTAGCAGGTATACGATAATAACATATCTTAACCACACCGGACTATATTTATATATATATATTATTATCAGCACAAAATTGTATAAAAATGCCCAAGGACTGAAGGATATACAAATTAATAATAATACATCAGTAAACATTTTATTTGAATGGCTTGGTTTGAATTTCGCGCACGAAGGCTATCTGCGCTAGTCGTCCCTAATTTAGCAGTGACTGACCAGAGGGAAGGCAGCTAGTCAACACCACTCACCGCAAACTCTTGGGATACACTTTTACCAACGAATAGTGGGATTGACTGTCACAGTACAACGCCCCCACGGCTGAAAGGGTGAGCACGTTTGGAGGGACGGCGAATCGAACCCGCGACCCTCAGATTGCGAGTCGAGCGCCCTAACCACCTGGCCTTCCCGTGCCAAGGGAATGGATTCAGGCGTTGTTTTATTACGTTGTCCAACAATATTCACTGTAACGATGAGTAAAATATCTAATGACAAGTAAATTATAACCACATCTAACGAACTGAAATAAATCAAGTAAAAACAGTGCAAAGAAGACACCCTAGGCATATTAATCTAGATAATTTTTTTTATAAATATTGAATAGAATAAGTAAACCTTTTTTTTTCTTACGCAAGTCCAACAACAGCAAAAGTAGTCTTAAATTTTATATTGTCTTTATTCATAAATACTTTAAATTATGATACTCGGAAGTCAAATATTGACGTAATCTTTTTAAAAACTAAATACAGAGTTTTGGTAATTCCATATTAAACGCAGTGCTTTTTTATTATTATAACACGTTTCATTTTACATTATTTTAAAGCGTCTCGTTTTATAACATAATATCTTAAACAATATAAATTTCATTTAAAAATAATTTCCACTTGAAAATTGCCTGCTTGAAAGTTCTTTGATCCTAAAGGTGTAGACATTTTTAAATCAATTAATTGGTTTTGATTCCCCCCCCTCCATTCTAATGACATTAACTATGTCCCCCCCCCCATTTTTTTATCAAAGTTCCTAACAACAAATACATGATATCCTATCTTTCATGACAATTGTCAAAAGCACCGTGTATTTATCTGTAAGCCTGTTTTAGAGTTAACGAATTCTAAAGAATAATGTTCAGTGTTATCAGGTTTATATTTATTATTATTTCAATTACCATTTGATCTTATTAGACAGATTATAATAATTTTTCTTATATAATTATCCTGATCTTGTCAAAGGCATAAGGTTTGTTTTAATTATCGGCCATACGTTGAGGGCCAAAAGATCGCTTCAAATGAACTCATGTAACACTACGCAGTGGCTCAGCGGTAAGTCTGGGGGCTTATCAGCTAATAATCGAGTTTCGATACCCGCGGTGGGCAGAGATGTTCCAATGAGGAGCTTTGCGCTTAACAACAACGACACAAAGTCACGTAACACCTAAATAATCAATGCATATCTTAGAATAAGGCCTAAAAAAAGTCGGGACCTACTTTGATTCTGTGTTGTTAAGCCTATGACCTAGACTGTGCTTGTTTTAATTGGAAAATAGCATGTGGCTTTGGTTGTTACTGTTGTTGTTTTCTTCGTGAAAAGGTACACAATGGGCTATCTACATTCTGTTTACTGCGGGGAATGAAACCTCATCTTTGAACACTGTAAGTCAGCAAACTTACCGTTGCCTCACTGTGGGAACGCGCGTGACTTTGGACATGTTACTTACGTAAATAAATGAACTCGTATATACACCGTAGAATGAGGCTTAACAAATCAGGACTCATTCAATTAAGCCTATAACTCGTTGTTGTTGTTGTTGTTTTTGTAAAATAACGTGACTTTGAACGTGCTATAAGATGTATATATATAAAATAAGTATACATTAAAGCAAAGAATGGGAACCACTTAAATATTTAAATACATAATTCACGTTCCAGATAGGGCAAGAAATACTAGCCACGACCGAGTATCTAAAACCGGGTTTTTCTTAATGCTTTTATTTTCCATTAAATACTCAGGCTTTAAGAAACCGTGTCGAATACAAAAAAAACAAAAAAAAACTAATACATTCACAGAGTACAACAGAGAATACAGCTCTTGAACAATTTTTGTTACTGTGTTAATTCTGGGTGACGGTTTACCTTAAACAAACTACGTCAGAAATAGAAGACAAGTTCAAGAGTTAAAGAGATCAAAATGAACATCGGTGATACAAATATGAATAATGAAATAATATTATATAAGTATACAAATATTTTAATCGACACTCTGCATGTATATATTTAAATTGTTAAAAATCACAACATATTAAACACACACACACACACACATATATATATATATGAAAGTTTGGGATCTTACATCGTTATCTTTCCACGCACATGATAATAGTAAAGTTAATTCAAACCCAATTATATGAAATAATAAATTGATAAACGGTGTTAAAATTAAATAATTATTACCTAAAAATCTAATTT
>NW_013667685.1:109460-119437 GCF_000517525.1 Limulus polyphemus | reverse complement strand
TTAACAACAGCTGTTTATGAGAATAAACTTGTTGTTCTACGTCACAATTATACAAGTTTCTCAGAAGTGACATATTTAAAGTTGGTAGTTTGTATTATTGTTATTGAATTCTACATTTAATCGAAATTCAAAAACTGATATAATTTGTTTATTTTTTAATTTCGCGCAAAGCTACACGAGGGCTATCTGCGCTAGCCGTCCCTAATTTAGCAGTGTAAGACTAGAGGGAAGGCAGCTAGTCATCACCACCCACCGCCAACTATTGGCCTACTCTTTTACCAACGGATAGTGGGATTGACCGTCACATTATAACGCCCCCACGGCTGAAAGGGCGAGCATGTTTGGCGGGACGGGGATTCGAACCCGCGACCCTCAGATTGCGAGACGAACAACCTAACCACCTGGCCATGTCGGGCCTCAGACAAAATTTTCAAGGCTATTAGTACAAACAAAATAAACACTAAACGATAAACAAAATGTATTACTTAGTAACATTTTACCTGTATTTTCGTCAGCTGATGTATTATCAATCAAACTTCCAGTCAGCGCTGCTAGCGCCACCAGGAGGATAACAGACCCCGTCATGGAATCCTGAAAATACACAGAGATATACGATTTATTATTTGTTGTCATTTATGATTGATATACTAACTGTTCTCAGCTGTTAGTTTTAAATACACATTATAGTAAATCACATGTTTTGTACGTCAGTTTTTGTGTTTTATTTTTATCTTTGGGTGTAAGAATACGCTTGAAAGTAATTATACTTTAAAATAAACCGTCCTCACAATCAAAGAGAGCATTTAATTCCTATTGGTGCCATTAACTTTTAAAACTGAATCATACTGCGCATATGCCATACACTTTTTGTTTCAACCTATGAAAAATTCTTTTTAATCACAGGATATTACATATTACGCTTTCTACATAAACTATGTTCTAAATCAGTGGTTCTCAACGTGGGCCATATGGCCCCCCAGGGGGCCACGCCACGTTTCTAAGGGGCCACACGTGAATGACGGAAAATTAGGAGGCCACCGTAAATTCTGATGGGCCACCGAAACTTCACTGCCTGAATAAAATATTTCAACAGCCCAAGCTAGATTCAAACGTGACAAACATTATTTCTGGACAAGTAATGAGATAGCTAATAAGTTTCCACAGCTCTGGGAGAAGGCAAAGCTGTATTTTATCGCTTTTCCCACATCTTATCTGGTTGAATCTGGTTTTAGTCGGGTGATTTATTTGCTATCAAAAATACGTAACCGCCTTGATGTTCTCAAGAGAGGTGATCTTCGCTTATCACTGACCACACTGCAACCGGTTTGTTTGTTTGTTTGTTTTGAATTTCGCGCAAAGCTACACGAGGGCTATCTGCGCTAGCCGTCCCTAATTTAGCAGTGTAAGACCAGAGGGAAGGCAGCTAGTCATCACCACCCACCACCAACTCTTGGGCTACTTTTTTACCAACAAATAGTGGGATTAACCGTCACATTATAACGCACCCTGCAACCGGACATCTAAAAATTTCAAGAGTTCATCAGGCCCAAGGATCACACTGAGTAAAATGTCAGTGATTAACAAAATATTGTTTACTTTTATAAGTAAACAGTATGTTATAAACAAAATATTTAAAAATAATATTAAAATATTATAAATATATTATAAATCAACAGTGTGAAATAAAGTAACTTTTTTCCTAATTAACAGCGTCCACGAAAGATGGGGCCACAGAGATAAACAAACTCAAAATGGAGCCACGAGCAAAAAAAAAAAGGTTGAGAATCACTGTTCTAAATGACTGATTTTTGAAGACCTTCCGCCATATTTACAAGCTTAATAAGCGCTAAACAAATATCAAACTGTTAATTTGAGCTTAAGAAATAATGACCATTTGTTTTGTGATCATGTTTAGTATCCAATAAAAGCTTATTTGTGAGTTGAGGTAAAAAATTATTAACCTTCAGTTTAAGACAACACACGTATTAAAACTGAACTCAAGGTTTCCGTACGTGGAAAAAATGTCTATTAAAGTGTTTCTGTTGAAATGTTAACTTAATTTCAGCATACTTAATACCATGGTGTAAGGAATTGTTTGAAATTCACTATTGAACCTATTCTGCTAAATCAGTAGTAAAATATATGACGGCCTGAGCGTGGCTTAGAGTTAACGTGTTGGACTAGAGGATTCGATGGTCTTGGGTTCGAGTCGTGGTTCTACGAAACACACTTTACTATGCGATTAAGAATAGACAGGTGATGTGAGTTGGTTGTCTTCACCCTGACGCATGTAGTTGAAAATTGGGAGCGGCTGTGCACAAACCACAGGGTTTTCTGACCTGGATGTTTAGCCAATTTGTGTGTCGTTCTGGAGAACAAACAAGCTCCATATTTAAGTCACGTTATGTATTCTAACAGGTTTGTTGTGTAAAGAATAACAAAAATACTACGTTTTAATGGAATCCTAGCTCATCACACAATCTACCTGACCATAATTATAGTTTCTGAGATGAATAACTCCCTCTCTCCCGTAGCTAAAGCCCCCCCTCACCTCCCTACTTATACTGCTAGAAACCGGGGGTACTCTACCCGTGGTGGGCAAAGCACAGATAGCCCTTTGTGTAGCTTTGTGCTTAATAACAAACAACAACATTAGCTAAAATCGAACGTTTCTTTACACTCTGTTTGCACGTATACCTGGACAATACAACTAAGTGCCTCTGAGTTTGCTAACAAGTTACCAGATAGATGAATAGGAAATTTATCAGAAAGTTGAGTGCAAAAATTGCATTGCTGGTAATTTGACAAATGCATTTTGTTGAGAAAATTGCTATGGATGTAGAGCCCTATTGTGTGTAACAGGCGTGTTCTGAGATATGGATGTAGAGCCCTATTGTGTGTAACAGGCGTTTTCTAAGATATGGATGTAGAGCCCTATTCTATGTAACAGGCTGGTTCTGAGATATGAATGTAGAACCCTATTCTGTGTAACAGGCGTGTTCTGAGATATGGATGTAGAGCCCTATTCTATGTAACAGGCTGGTTCTGAGATATGAATGTAGACCCCTATTCTGTGTAACAGGCGTGTTCTGAGATATGGATGTAGAGCCCTATTTGTGTAACAGTCGTTTTCTAAGATATGGATGTAGAGCCCTATTCTGTGTAACAGGCGTGTTCTGAGATATTAATGTAGAGCCCTATTCTGTGTAACAGGCGTGTTCTGAGATATGGATGTAGAGCCCTATTCTGTGTAATAGGCGTGTTCTCAGATATGGATGTAGAACCCTATTCTGTGTAACAGGCGTGTTCTGAAATATGAATGTAGAACCCTATTCTGTGTAACAGTCGTTTTCTGAGAATATTATGGAATTCTTTATATTATATGTTTATCTGTTGAGATATTAAACTCTCATTGTGTATTTTTTTCAACACAATACTAGGTGTTTATACTTGCAATGTGTCATATTTTGAATTTATTCTTATTGGGCGTACCACTAGATGGAATTTTGGGTCAACTGAATACATGGCAGAATTTGCCAAGCATACGTAACTAGGTTTTAATGTCGAAAAATTAAACCATATCACTTGGGTCATTTTGATCTCTTCTGACTGTTACGGTATGATCTAGGTCTGGTTATATTCTGACCTAGTGTTCCTCACACCACAAACATTATTCATGTCGACGACTTTGGCGAAAAGACACGCTATTAATAACCGGCCGTTAAAGCAGACAAACGAGACCAAAATTCGTGAATTGATAAATAGCTAAAGAAAATCAAATGTTTTACGAGCTTGGTAACATAAATAGTGAAAAAGAAAATACTAAAAACCCTTAAAAACACTTTCGAACAATATATCAATCAAATGTTTCATTTTAATAGTTTATTACTGCAAAATGTTACCTTTATTTGTATCATGATATAAAAGACTGTTTAGATATTATTGATTAATTCATTTTTGTGAGTGAATATTTTATTATTGTTTAGTTTTTGTTATAATAAAAGTTAAAAGCAGATGATTGTATGAAGTTTTATTAATAATTCATTGATGTTGAGACTATCGAACGTCACGTGCAATACATTGACGTCGAGAATATAGAAGGCGAACGGACTAGTAAATGATAAAGATATAAATAGCGTGAGACAAGCGGAGACAACAGACAGGTAACAGCAGAAGAAAGTAAAGTTTAAAGCCAAGGAAAAGTTCGGCGAGAAGTTAAATACCAAGAAGTGATAGACCTAATGTTTAATATGTTAGAGTAAGACTAACAGTAGACTAACAGTAGGAGATAAGAATAATTTATTCCGTCAAAGCGTGGTTCTAAAGTAATTGAATCAGTCTGAGTACACTTTGACAAAAGGAACATAGGATATTTTGAAGAAAGAAGACCAAACGATTACGGTAACTCGCGCCACAATTGTAAGTGAATCACAAAGAGTACTAGTGCGATAGAAATAGAGAAGGTAGTTCGGCTTGTCAACTGAAATTCTAAAGTAATTGTATAGGCCTAAGTGGACTTTTGACAACAAGAAGAGAACTATATATATAGTATCTATGATATGGGTATAATCTCTATAGTGCAAAAAATTGGTTCTACATACGTTAACTTCTTCAGAATACATATATATAGATATATATCATTTTGAAAACAAGTGTAGTGTGTGCTGTTTATTCATTGTTGAATTTATCGTCAACAAGTCACAGACACCTACTGTAGAAGAATCCTAAGCCCAACAACAACATAGTACATATTTATACTATTAAGAAATAAGAGTAAAAGCCTTTTTATTCGACAATTGGCGAAAAAGAAAGAATAACATATATTATAAATTCTGACAATTTGACTAAGAAACGAGTGTTAAAAGTAATATTTCTGCCTATACTTACTAGAAGTTATTATCCGTGCTTTAAATATAGCAGTGTTAACTATCATCAAGATAATAAAGATTAAAATCCAAAGAAGCTTTCTTTTAATGTGGAATCTCTTCCTCAGAATACCATTCGTGTCCCAAAATTGTAATGTAACGATATTACGATTATGTCTAGTAATTAAAGTATCGTCACACTGGACGAAACATTAGTCTAAATAATTATCCGCAAAATTCCGGACAGATTTTTATATCATCCTACCTGTGATACAGAGTTTGAGAAATGTTAGAAAGGATGTTGGGAATTGTTTAAATTTTTTATGATGATTATAGGTTATGGCTATAATGATAAGTTAAACATTCAGAGTTGAGAAAAATCCCAATAAGAAATCTCATCATACTAACGTGTTGACATCACAATACCGAGAGGAAATACCATCTTTGTATACCGTGACTGTATGTCAATAAGGGATGGCTCCACCAAGATACAGAATCTAGTCACACGATTAAGTCAACATATCTTTTTAAATAAAATTAATAAAACGAGACATCAACGTTTTTTTACTTGCACAATAATTTTTTTTGTAAAGTTTAAAAAATTTAAGCTAAAAAACTATAAAAACTCTATGTTAGATACGTTCTATTCTGAATGAGCTGAAGTTATCAGCGCAACAGTATTATTTTAGCTATTACCATGTTTATGTTTTGAAACATTATATACTTCTACTTGTCACATGCCTGATAATTCTCGTACAACTATCGATAGCTGACCATCTGTTCGACTATGTGTTCGGGAAAAGCCTGTGAAAATGGTTCTTGTGTCACTTTTCTCGAACTAAGCCCGTGCTCTTGTGTCACTTTTGTAGAACTAAGCTTGTGTGAATTATCTTGTTTATAGCTGCAAGGAAGGTTTCTATTTTGCTGCAATGGACTGATTTAGTGTGGGATACTTCAGGTGACAAATTGTTTAGCTCTTTTTACTACCTCCGGTGTGCTACCGTTAGCCAGTCGTGAAGTTTCGTTTTTTCGTTGTGTTTTTCCCCTGATGGAATCACGCCTTCCATTACTTTACTGATACATTTCAGAATTACAAATATGTATTTCTTTGAATCGTAAAATTTAGTGTTACAATCGTAGAAGGTCCAAAAGCTCTGTAATATTAGGGATAATTTGCACTTGCAGTTCACTACGTCTCAACTGAAATACAACAAGAGAGTAAAATACATAAACCTGTTTAGTCACAGGCCACGGAAATGACCAGAGGTTAAGGTGATTAGATATACAAATACCATAGATCGTGAACAACCCTCTGAATGAATCACTCTACTAAAAAAATTAAAATTGTGTTTAATTTTCATGACATTCAAATAGTGCAGTCAATAAATATTCCGAAAATTTACAGTTGAGGTTAGATTTTATTTAAATGGTAATTTTGTCCATAACGAATTCAGAGACAGTTAACAGACAACCAAACAAGGCATTATCACTAGCTTTTTTATTTGTTTTCAGTACATTTCTAATTGTTTCATCTGAGAAAATTAACTTGAAATGTTTTATTCAAACTTTTGTATTTCGGAGTGATCCCAAATTTTATGCACCAAAATCGATCTTCGTGAAAATACAATAGTAGATGTTACTTTAGTACAGGAAAAGAAAAAATCATCCATCTTTAACACTGGAACCACCCAACGATGTACAAGACCCCTAGCTAACTATGGCACCGAAATCATGCTTAAATTATTAGGAACACACTGTACATCCTCAGATTCTCATCCTGAAGTTGAACTGGCCAACCACATTCCCCCCTTCTTCTCATACAGCAGACCAGCTAGAAGCACCAACCGTGTTGTTGTTTGTTGATTGGTTGAGTTTGGCGCGAAACTACTTAAGAGTTATATGTATATTTTCTTCATTTAGTGCATTGCATGTTAATCATCTTCTTTCTAAAGCTCGTTAACGACAATTAGGCTTAACTATGACTCCCACCCAAGCTCCGCCGCCATACATATGCAGGTACGAAGCCGTTTATCCCTTACCCTGGGGAAGCAAGAATTAAACAATGCATCACGTGAATCAACCGACACACGGACCGTCAATTGAAAACATCTTGAAAGACTTTTGAAGAGGAATCTGTGTGTATTTTTGGAGGAAGATGCAGTGGGCAGCTCCCATCTTTAGAATGTTCTTGGAGTTTTTTATTTTTTATATGAGGCACCCAAAAGATTTTCATTGTTAAACAGGGAACATGCTGCATATGTTCCTGCCTTTAATATTTTATCATTTTATTCCTAATTACGTAATAAAATGATTCGGCGTTTTTTGTATTCTTATTTATAAATATTGCACGAAGTTCTCTTGTTTCTTTCTCCAGACTGTAACACTTTCCTATTAACCTTCTTTTGTCAAATCACAGAGAACAACTGGAATGTATTTTTACGGAATTAATTGTATAATATATAGTTGTTGCCCGAAGATTGATGACTGCGCCATGATACTCACCTCGTCTGTAATACATGATTATCTGAACAAGTACTCATATACACAAACTCGGCCACATAATACTTTATAATAAGAACTACTACAGATCATAAATCAAAAGAAGTGTATGAAAATATTATAATTACACATGGCCTGGTTTGAACCTAGCAGTTTGGCGAGTAAAAAAAAAACTTAAATGTTGTTTCAAATGAGCTTCGTTTCTAGATCAATATGCAAAAAAAAGTTATTCAAATACATGAGAATGTAGAGTTAAAATACTAATACATGAGAATATAGAATTAAGATAACAATAGATTAGAATGTAGAATTAAGATAAGGATAGACGAGAATGTAGAATTAAGATAACAATACATGAGAATGTAGAGGTAAGATGACAATACATGAGAATGTAGAGTTAAGATAACAATACGTGAGAATGTAAAGTTAAGACAACAATACGCGAGAATGTAAAGTTAAGACAACAAAACGTGAGAATGTAAAATTAAGACAATAACACGTGAGAATGTAAAGTTAGGATATCAATACATGAGAATGTAGAATTAAGACAACAATACATGAGAATATAAAGGTAAGACAACAATACATGAGAATGTAGAATTAAGACAACAATACATGAGAATGTAGAGTTAAGATAACAATACATGAGAATGCAGAGTTGAGATATCAATACATGAGAATGTAGAGGTAAGATAACAATACGTGAGAATGTAGAGGTAAGATAACAATACGTGAGAATGTAGAGGTAAGATAACAATACATGAGAATGTAGAGTTAAGATAACAATACATGAGAATGCAGAGTTGAGATATCAATACATGAGAATGTAGAGGTAAGATAACAATACGTGAGAATGTAGAGGTAAGATAACAATACGTGAGAATGTAGAGGTAAGATAACAATACGTGAGAATGTAGAGGTAAGATAACAATACATGAGAATGTAGAGTTAACAATGTCCATCTACTCAAGAGTTTTATTTGGTTGTTTGTTTTATAATATTCTTGCAGAGCTGCACTTAGTCGTTCCTGGTTTTGAACTGATAGACTAGATGTAAGGCAGCTCTAGGACTACCCTTGTCTAATCAAAGAGTGAGATTTGGCAGTCACTCTTATGCGGTATCCACGGCCGCAAATTGTAGAGCGCATTTTTGCAGCAACGAGATGTGAACCATGAATCATTTGGGCCGTAATAGCTATCTAGAAATAAGGATTTTGATTTATACTACTAGGAGTATTGACGATGCTTGTGATTCATTATTCTCCACTCCAAAAAAACAACAAAAACATATGCAAATATTCTCTGGATTTGTGGAAAGAAATTAGGAGAGTGTTTCATTACTATCATCATATTACACCCAACTTACTTAGAAAAGTCCTTGATAAAAGGAAAGAAGCAACAGTAAGTCGTAACATTATAACCCGACTAATTAAAAATATCTAGTGTACTATAAATGATGATGATAAACAGCCAAACAGGTAGTGATCTTTGAAGCCCTGTTTACAACACACGTTTCCTTATAATTAAAACAATAACATGCTTGTTGTTTAACAAGCGGATTTTCGCCACTCTTACGTCAATTGCTTAATATCTCACTTATGAACAGATCGACTTTGTTTCGTGCAGATCAACTAGTTCAGATCGACTTTGTTTCAGGTAGATCAGCTAGTTCAGATCGACTTTGTTTCCTATAAATCAGCTAGTTCAGATCGACTTTATTTCTTGTAGATCAACTATTTCAGATCGACTTTATTTCTTGTAGATCAACTATTTCAGATCGACTTTATTTCTTGTAGAGCAACTATTTCAGATCGACTTTATTTCTTGTAGATCAGCTATTTCAGATCGACTTTATTTCTTGTAGATCAACTATTTCAGATCGGTTTTGTTACCTATACACAAGATAATTCATATCAGTCGTGTTCCCTGTACACAAGCTAGTTCAGATCGACTTTATTTCTTGTAGATCAACTATTTCAGATCGGTTTTGTTCCCTGTACACAAGCTAGTTGAGATCGACTTTGTTTCCTGTAAATCAGTTACATAAAAGCGACCAGCACTTTTTTACACGAAACGTTAGAATTAATTGCATCTAAGTTCAACTTACGTTAAGTGAAAATTATTCAATATAATAACGAGAAATAAATATACTTATATATATTATTTTATTCTCATTTCTTCTCCGAAAAGTGTGCATGTTACAGGAGGTCTTACTTAAACCTTAGGTGGCCATAGAAACATACATACAGTACTTTATATATTTACACTCGCATAAACATGCATGCAAAGCTTTTCATACAACTCTTTGTCATGCAATATATACATAAAGCGTAATCATAATAATACATAAGAGCCCATTCATTTGTCATTTTCGAGAAACTGGTTTTCTTAATAGCAGGTTAGATAAGGAAAGTCAATATATTGATTGATTATAGGTCATTAACAAACCATGGCACTGGAATAATGGGGGGGGGCAGTATCGAATACAATGCTGACTTACATTCGTATATAAACTGTAACACAAATTGGAGCATTTAAAGGGTACCATACGTCCTTAAATACTAACCTATATACTTATATATCTATAGTTTGTTTGTTTGTTTGTTTTGAATTT
>NW_013667685.1:94396-108453 GCF_000517525.1 Limulus polyphemus | reverse complement strand
CTAGTCATCACCACCCACCGCCAACTCTTGGGCTACTCTTTTACCAACGAATAGTGGGATTGACCGTCACATTATAACGCCCCCACGGCTGAAAGGGCGAGCATGTTTGGTGTGACGGGGATCCGAACCCTATATCTATAGAAAACCGTATAAAAATATTACTTACAAAGTTTTTCAAACGATGTAATGTTTTTATAAATTCTCTGGCGTGGTGCTATTTATGATATTATACATATTATATTAATAAGTTTGAACTCAACCCTGACTCAAAACGCATTTTCTATCGATTAAAGAGAACTGCTCAGTAAATTAACTTTCCGGTTAAAATTTGAAGGAGAAATATTTAACTTTGCTTGATTTTCTATTTTTCGGTTCTTTGGTCAACATATATGACTATGGATTGGTATAGAGAATACCTTAAACTAACTATTCGTAAAATATTAATAAGATACTAAAAAACCAGTTGAATTTTAGTTATCTTTTTAAGAGAAATGCTAAAAACCACTTTTAGCTATATTTTAAAGAGAGAATTATGGAAGTCAACAGTATATTTAACTAAGTGAAGCTAAAATTATTTATTTTTATTTTTTCCCCTTGCTTATGGCAAGATCAAACGTAATAAAACACTAGATCGCTCCTGGTTATTAAAATCTAAAATTGATTCAAATAAATACTTAAGAATTTTTAAATAAAAATATTTTTACAATCACAGTCTATATTGATTTCCTCCTGAACTGCAAATTTGCAACATTTGTTTATACAAAAATTTATTAATATAAAATAGAATATTTTTTAGGGAAACATGAGTGTCGCATAAGATTCCTTCATGGAATTAATTTATACAGCTATCTTGAAAAGTCAATAGTCACTAGATGGCGCCACACATGATTCTCTGAGGTGTCTTGGACGCCTTTTTTTTGCGATTATATATTCTTTGTTTGCGAAGATAAAACGCGAAGCTAATTATCGATAGCGTGTAGGGGACGCTCATGATTGAAAATTACTATTTTCAATTGCTGCGTATAATTATTTTGATCAAAACGCCTTCTGAGTAAAGTCACATGATGACGAAATTCACGGATATTAGTAGAAATCACCTCTATTGAGGTCTGATGACTAATGTCACACCTAAGACCTATTTTCTGCTCAATGTATTTTAAAACACGAGTAGGTAGAGCATAATTTGAAAATTTGGTCGTTCTACTTTGAAGGGTTGCATGAAATTATGGGTAACAGAACTAGCAAAATATTTAACTCAATAAAGTTTCATCATAAAACAATCTAACGTTTAAAAAATATGTGAACATAATTGTATTCAGAACTAGCAAAATATTTAACTCAATAAAGTTTCATCATAAAACAATCTAACGTTTAAAAAATATGTGAACATAATTGTATTCAGAACTAGCAAAATATTTAACTCAATAAAGTTTCATCATAAAACAATCTAACGTTTAAAAAATATGTGAACATAACTGTTTTCTCTACTTTACATTCTTCTTGATAGGGTTTTTCGTTAAAATAGTGATTATTTTGTATTGAAGTGTGGGTTTTACAACGTATTAAAATGGTCTTCATGTTGCTTTTCAAAGAAATTATTATACCCTAGGTTTTATATAGTTGTTATATAAGTACAGGATCACCTGAACTTAATATATTACTTTGACATTTCTTGGAACCGTATTCAGTGGAATATATAGGCTTTTCTCCCACCACTTAGGAGATTGTAGTTAACATATAAAAGGATCAAATGATTATGTAAAACGGAATAGCCGAGTCAAAGATTTCCGCAAAACCATTTTCGTTCATTTGTTTGTTTCAGAGCAAAGTCGCCAATCCTTTAACAGCGCCATCTAAACTTAGCATTTTTACAAGTTGCGAAAATGAAGGAATAATAATTATATTTAATTACTTATCTTTTCCTAAAATTACGTTATGGGTGTAGTTTTCATTTTGTTTTTGTTTTCTCTAAAACAAATGTTCTAAGACAAAATGAGGGGGCCCGAATTTCGCGCAAAGCTACACGAGGGCTATCTGCGCTAGCCGTCCCTAATTTAGCAGTGTAAGACTAGAGGGAAGGCAGCAGCTAGTCATCACCACCCACCGCCAAATATTAGGCTACTCTTTTACCAACGAATAGTGGGATTGACCGTCACATTATAACGCCCCCACGGCTGAAAGGGCGAGCATGTTTGGTGGGAAGGGGATTCGAACCCGCGACCCTCAGATTGCGAGTCGAGCGCCTTATCCACCTGGCCATGCCAAACAAACAAAATGAGGGAACTGGATACGTTCGTAAGCCTAATATTTTTATACACGTTTTTCTTATTCAAACTTTTATTTGGTGGTTTTGTCTTAATTATTAAAGCTCTGTGTGTGTGTGTGTCATTTTTGAAAGGTGCTCTTGAAATCGTAAACATTGCATCTCTGTATTTCAGTAAAATGAATAAATCTTAAAATAAATAAGATCATGTGTATCACTTTATATTGTTAGCAAAATAATATAGATTATGTACATTATGAAAGTAATACTTATTATTCACTGTTATAAATACTAAATAGAATGTTCGTGTTCATTCGTTCCTGTATCCGGTAACACTTGCCCAGAAAAGAATTAAAATATTTCAAGAAAAAAGTGTTTACTAACATTCAATTATGCATGTACTTCATTAGTTCTGTTTTATCCATAGATTACAGGACAGCATAAAAACATTTTTTTGAAGGTCAGATTACGACAGATGTCTAAAGTAAACAATATACTGACAACAACAAAAATTACTTCGTTTTGCTCATGTTCGAAGTTTAGGGATTATTAAGTTTGGGATTCAAGTAGACGTGAGAAAAGAAGAAATTTACGATTTTACTTTAATAGAACAACGGGTGGGATATGTTTTATAAGAGAGAAGCACACCCTTAAAAATTGGTTCAGGTATAAGATGTTTTTATTGTCTTACTATATCGTTTTATTTTCAAATCAGAAATGTTTCGTAGTCTTTTTGTTTGTTTGCTTGCTTGTAAGCACAATGGGCTATCCGTGCTGTGCCCATAGCGGATATCGAAGCCCAATTTTTGATGTAGTATGAGCAAAAACAAAATATTCATGACTAAGAATTTTGTTTGTCGTAAGTTTGTATAAGATGTTTATTTTTACCAAATTATGAAACAAAATAGACTGTTATGGTAAAAGTAAAAGTCGGCCTGTAACTCAATGTGACAATGCTAAGTTAATCTTTTTATTGTTACGAATCTTTACATCTTACAAATTTTCACGAAATTCGGTCTTTTGTTCAAATAAACTTTTTTCTGTATGTGTCTGTGAGTCTTTGACACATCACTCAGGTTTAATATGTGTTATTATTCTTTAGAATATGCCTATCAGATTCTGGTTTAGAACTGAAAGTACGTGAATACACCTACTGTCCAATTCGGTAACTGTCCTCTGGAGGAGGTCAAAATTCCAATATGTAATGAACAAAGCATGACTGAACATAGATCTACCGTCGCGTCCGTTTCAAAACAGGTTCACAGATCTGTTACTTCTCCAGAGCACTAAAACTGGTTAGCTGTTCTTCTTATTGGCTGCCCCTCCCCAATATATATACTCTGTAGGTGATAGTTGCTATTGACATGATGCTAGAATTTAATATTACTACATAACCAGAATGTCTACAAGTTCTAAATAACATTTTGTGATAATTTTATGTTATTTCTGTGTAGATAATAAGGATTAATACTGTGTAGAGCGTTTAAAAATCCACCACGTGTGATAATTCCAAACCACAGAGATTGTAGATCTTCTTGTCTTTTTTTGCCTTCTTCGGTACAGAGACGGTTTGCCGATTTCTTTACACCTTTCGTTATCCATGATGTACGTGTTTTTCGTTCTTTGTTTCAGAAATGTCTGTTACTTTTGCTGAAAAATTATACTCCGATATTGTGGCACTAATTTACATGACTCTGATAGAACATGAGATATATACTAGCTACAGAAATTCTGTTAAAAGTTTTATAAGTTGTTTTATACATACAATTTCTTGTTGGTTTTTTTTTAGGTGTGACAGTCAAACCTTTCGATCAGTTGCTTCATCGCTGCTACCGAGAGATCCAATCTCACAACACAAGTAATATTTAATAATGTCAGAAAAATCAGATCACACGTTCTACTTTTCTCTCTGTCTAAACCAGTAGCGAAAATGAGAAAGCGGCGAGAAGTTTACCGAACGTCAAACAGCTCTCAGATACTCAGGTTAGTGGAGCACTGTGCGTCTTCTAAAGCTTGTTGCTGCCTTGACTTTGACTTCTGAAAAATAGTTTCGCCTCCAGCGTTGGTTCCTAAGACTACAGTCGCAACCTTAACAACACATAAAGTGTAGCAGAAACAGCCTTAGGAACCGATGTTTCATTTCGTAAGTGGAAATCCAATTAATACCCGTAGTCTACGATTGCTGGAGGGGATACTTAAAATTGGATTGAGTCCTAGGCCTGAAATTTATCAACGTTCTAAGGTGACATTTAAAGACTGAAATGGCAGGTACATCGAACGTCGATTAAGCTCTATGTATTCTAAGGTCATTCCTCCTTAGTCCTTAGAGGTTCACAGTAGGCTAAGTAAATTGGTTTTTGAGGTTTATTGGCGCAAAGCAACGTGTCTTAATCTGCGCCAGGTTAAGTAGAACTGGTGAGGTTTCCATAAAACGTTTTTATTTATTAAGAAATTATAAACGTTAAGTTTTCCAATGATTCTGTACTCAAAATAAAGTTTACTTATATATATTTGTTTTAACAAACCAGCAACAATTTCTGTCACAAGCAAAGCTAGAAAGGTGGATTTTTAAGGTTTATGATGTGCTGTCTAAACAGTTTTCCTATAGTTTTCTTTTTAACTTTAGATTTAATAACAGGAATATATTCGACACAACTAAGAGTAAACAATATTAACTCAGTAATATTCCACAGCTTTTTAAAAAGCCGCATATGATGCCTAGAATCAACAACAACAAAAATTGTCTAGTTAGAGTTTCTACTTGATAGATGGAGCTATCTGTCTGGTTCTTTTCCTAAAAGTAATAATCTGTCAGAAATATCGTGGACAGCTCTATTTTTTTTTCGAATCAGGTGACGCTGTAGTCTAATAACAAAGCAATCACGACAATAAGAAAATGATACACAAGCTTAGAGGGCTTTTGAAGGGTGGTCTTTTCTTCATCAAAAAATGAGGTTACAACAGAAATGTGTGACAGAATTTCCAGATTTATCTAAACAGAAAGTCTTAGTGACAGTTGTAGGACAAATTGACCAATCATTTGTCTGTCATTACGTGTACGAAATCAGAGAGGAATGTTAGAAGATCAGGGAATTGAACAGAGAAACAAATACATGTTATAAACTTGAAGAAAAAACGCTATAAGTGAAAAAGTTAAACAAAAAAAAATTAAAATAATAATTTTAAAAGGAACACTAAACATGTGAATGATATATAATGTTGATTAAAGTTGTTTGCTATTTATAACTTATTGTAACACGAATAATGAGGAAACTTCTGTAAAGTTAAAAAGCTAATTTTTTTAGAATTTTCACGTAAAGTTAGCCAAAGGCTATCTTCGCATAGCCATCCTTAATACTTAGCTGATAGACTAGAGGAAAGGCAGCTAGTCAAAAGCACCCACCGCTAGACTCTTGTCTGACCGAAAAAGAAACCTGGCATGGCCAGGTGGTTAGGGCGCTCGACTCGCAATCTGGAGGTCGAATCCCTTTCACCAAACATGCTCGCTCTTTCAGCCGTGAGGGCTTTATAAAGTGATGGTCAATCCCATTATTCGTTGGTAAAAAAGTGATTAGCTACCTTACCTCTAGTCTATCACTGTTATATTAGAGATAGCTGGTGCAGATAGTCCTCGTTTAGCTTTGCGCGAAATTCAAAGCAAACTGAACCAAAACTGATCAAATTGTGGCAGCGTGGCTCAGTGGGTTCGCGCTTTGGGCTCGTAGTCAGATGGTTGTGAGTTGAGGCTGGCTCACGTCACTTGAAAAGGTTTGTCGTGATTGTGATTGTTAGTAGTTAAACACAAAGCTACATAAAGGTCTATCTGTGCTCTGCCCTCCATGGGTATTGAAGCCCATTCTAGCGTTGTAAGTCCGTTGTATTTGTTGTTTGAATTTCGCGCAAAGCTACAGGAAGGCTATCTGCGCTAGCCGTCCCTAATTTAGCAAGTGTAAGACTAGAGAGAAGGCAGCTAGTCATCAACTGTTGGGATGAGCCGCACATTATAACACCCCTACGGCTGAAAGGACGAGCATGTTTGGTGGGACGGGGACTCAAACTCGGAACCCTCAGATTACGAGTCAAGCGCTTTAACTACCTGGCCATGCCGGGCCCCTTGAAAAGGAACGGCAAAGATTTAACTCGTAGCACACACACACACACACGACATCAATTTGAGGAACGAATTATTATGATAGCGGAACACGAACCATGAGCCCTCGGATTATCAAGTTGCATCAAATAGGATCAATTACAAAGACCACTTCAAAGAGGACAAAGGTTGAAGGTACTTGTAGTCGAGATTAGTACCATTAATTGGGACAATTTCTAGGGACAGTTATTTCTGTATAATTTCCGGTTTGAAAAGAGCAGCTGCGCATGCTAGTTTAAAAATCACCCGTCGTGGAATTTCCAGCTAAGTTAAAGACTTCCATGGCTCATAGAAAAAATTTCTTTCCCCTTTTATTATTATTCTAAAATATTTTATATACCTGCTATTAAAACGCCCGTTTTTATTTTATATACCTGCTATTAAAACGCCCGTTTTTATTTTATATACCTGCTATTAAAACGCCCGTTTTTTATTTTATATACCTGCTATTAAAACGCCCGTTTTAGTAGCAAACTTATTTATTTCTTTTCCACAACCACATAGTTATTTCTTAGTAGAGTATTAGATAATTATCTTGTTTGTTTGTAGTTAAGCACAAAACTACACGATGGGCTATCTGTGCTCTGCCCACCGCGGGTATCGAAACCCGGTTTCTAGCAGTGTAAGTCCGCAGACATACCGTTGTGCCACTGATGGGCAGATAATTCTTTAAAAGGAGGGCCCGGCATGGCCAGGTGGTTAGGGCGCTCGATTCGCAATCTGCGGGTCGCGGGTTCGAATCCCCGTAGAGGTACGTTTTAGGCACGGTATTAGAAAAAATGCATTTTTAGTGGTACATTGTTGACACTGTATTAAGTTTATATATTTTTTTCCCACCTCTAGAAGTACTTGATAATTTCTTTGTTTGTTTGTGGTATTGTTAACAAATGGATTATTCTTCTGTCTATTTCACCATCACAACGAAACTTTCCTGTTTCGTACAGCTTTAACTTCTATCATACCCTATTCGTTGTGGACAAACCTGTCTATTCTAAGGGAATCTAATGTGGAGAAAGATAATGTTATGAGTGTTGAGGTGTTATGTTATGAGTGTTGAGGTGTTTAGAGTTTAATCATTTACTGTGCGATGTTTCCACAAACTACAAATGTAAACAGTTTCTTTGTGGTAAATATTACAGCTTGGTTCACACCTGAAACATACACATACAGTTGCTTTAATTATTGATTAATTAATTACTATTTATTCATTACACACTTACCAACTGATTTAATTATCATGATATTTAAACAAATTAAAAGCTCAACTTACTCCTTGTTATCGACTATTACACCCTGAAATGTTATTATCGTGTTTTAATCGACATTTTTTATCCCTGTCAATTTATTTCGACAAAATTCGCAAATTTTACAAATTCATACTCGCGAACTGGAACATCAGTGTTAGATCCCTATACTGGGTGAAACTTTCTAACCACATGCAGAGTGAGAGTTGCCCATCTTGAAAGATTCGGTGATGTGTAGGGCTGTATGAAAGGCGACTTTCCTCTGACTGAAAATATGATAAATAAAATTATGTTACTTTGACAAGTGTCTGATCACGGCAAAACGAGTCTCTCTCTCTCTCGTCCACCAACGAGCTTTCATCAGTACCGCGACTGCGAGAAGCTAATGACGGAATTAAACAGCTGAGGTTGTTTATTATGTCGGCTATGGAAGAAAATTTGTGTCACTCACAGATGACAGAAGCGTGAGCGGTGACGTCTTCGGAAAAGTAATGTCGTAACTCTCTTTACCGCCTCAAAATCCATACGTGAACCGAGTTAGCAGAGATACCAGGTGCACATGACACTTAGGACAATAAACTTGTTTTTGTTCGATTATTAAGATGTAAAATGAACCGTTTATAAAGCTAATTGTCAAAGTAAAAATTTGGATATTTCTTTAACTTACAGATTTCGAGTCTTACGAAATGCTTTGCAGTAATTCTAGAATTATCGATGCGTTAATGAATGAAGAACAGCTCAATCAGTTACCGAGGCAACGTGCTAACTCTTGTAAAAGTGATAACGATGATTTTTTTAACTTTAGATTTAATAACAGGAATATGTTTGACACGACTATATTAACAATATTAACTCAGTAATATTCCACAGATTTTAAAAAGCCATATATGATGTCTGGAATCAACAACAACAACAAAATTGTCTCGAAATTATGAATAATTTTAAAGGAAATGGCTAATACTGGAATCTGTATGGAACCTTAGAAGTACCCGTATTAGTAGAACTATTAATACATATTGTTGATTGCGTGAGTTTTTGTACAATATCCTTGTGCAGTTTGGTCAAAATGTTTGCATTCTGTTCAATACTGATGATATTGTCGACATGCATGGAGTAGTTATTGAGAAATTCCCGAGAAGTAATAGAGAAGGCAGCGTATGACCGGACAAACATATACGAGTTGTTATTCTGGTCTGTATAAGTTGTTTTGAGCAGTTGTTCGTCAAAACACACACCTGTTTTGCATAAAATGATGTGTTTTTGGTATGATCTTTTTCGAAACAGATCAACGCTTTGTTTAGACAGTTTCGCTGTATTTGGTGGAGAGTCATGCCTCGTCACGTACCAGAAGTTATATGGCGTCTAATTGTTCGACTGTCCAGAAATAGTATGAAGCAAACGGGCATTGCCAGAAAAGTAGGGTACCCCCATTGTACTGTATCCAGAATCCTGAAGCGTCATCGGACTACAGGAGATATTGTTCCAGGAAAGTCTGCTGGTAGACGCCGAAAAACTGCTGGCCGAGATGATCGTGTTTTGATCAGGTTAACGCGTCAAGGTCGAAAGAAGCCTTGCAACACCTTACGACAGGAATGACATGAACACATTCATTCCAGGGTATCTAAAAGAACAGTAAATATGAAACTAACCAAAAAATATATTTTGCAAGAAAGGCTATCTGCAGACCAACATTATTAACCAAAATTCATCGCTGTCAGCATGCTACTTGAGCAAAACAGCATGCCAATTTACAGTTAGAACACTGGTGACATGTCCTTTTTTTCAGATGAGTCCTGTTTTCGGCTTGTTAAGATGGTGGTAGGATTCTTGTTTGTCGTTTGCCTGGAGAACAGATGAGGGGGTGGTGCAGTACATGTTTGGGCAGCTATTCATCATGGTGGAAATACTGCTCTTCATATCCTCCATAGAACGTCAATGGTGCTTCATACAGGAATCACATGGAGTCGATATTTCTGCCATGTGCTAAGGGAAGGTTTGGCAATAACTTTGTGTTCCTGGATGACAATGCGCTTATTGTACAGGATTATCTCAACCAGGATGACGTTAACAGGATTACCATGGCCAACAAAATCCCTGGTTTTAGTCCCATTGAGAACTGTGGGCAGAACTGAGTCGGAAAATTGCTAATCATGACCGTAAACCAGCTATTGTTAGCTGAGTTTCAGCGCCTTCTAGTGACAAGTTGGGATTAAATCACAGTGAATTTAATCAATAACCTCATCGACAGCATTCCACGTCGCCTTGCGGAGGTTATTAGAGTACGAGGAGGATCAAATAAGTACTGAATGCTTAATATGTACAGATATATGGTTACAGACGCTATTTATAGTAATTTGATGTTATTTTTTGTCATTATATATATGTTTTGGTAATGATTTGTTGCGATAGGTGAAAAGCTGATTTACACATTTTTCTACGGGTGTCTGATAGAATTGTTTGCTGTTCTAATAAATCGGTTCATGATATCTATAGAACCTGTCTCATTATACAAATTACATATGTAGATATTTAATATAACGTGCATTTCTCAGTTTTACAGCGATAAGTGTATTTGTATTCCATCTTAATAATAATAATGATCTTATTTGTTACAAAACATGCAAACATTTTGGTGAATACTGGTGGCATAAAAACTGGTGCATGAGGTAAATATGAAAAAAAATGTTATTAGCTAGAATGTATTCCTACAAATGCTAAAAGTTTATCTATAAAACAAATTTGTCCATTTATCAGGGTCAGGTTAACGAGATCTGGCTCCAAATTTCAGGACTCATGGTTCGCATCCGTTACCGCAAAAAAAGTTCTTCGCACTTTGGGGCCAGGCGTGGGCGATAAGAATGATGGTCAAATTCTCCACTATTCAGTCAGACAAGAGTGTTCCAAGAGGTGGCGGTGGGTATTGTTAATTATGTACCTTTCCTTTAATCTATCAGTTCCACATTAAGGATGGATATACACTGGTAGCCTTCTATGTAGCTTTTTTGGGAAAATTCTGAAACAATCAAACCAAACAACTTATCAACGTCCTTTGGAGGTTGTCTTTATAATGTTAGTTTGAAAAACCCTTCGAGAAAACGTGTACCTTCTCTGACAGACATGCTAAATTGTTATGGTAGCAGATTTTGTACTGTTCTAACTAACTGAGAACATATAACTCGTGTTTAGTTAGCATATGGAAAGTTTAATACACTTTATAATAAATATTTGCATATGCTAATACAGCGACGTGCTGCACCAAGTCCGAGACCACAGACAGTATGTTTGGCATCTATATAATTATAATAGACCCTGTCAAATCCTCCACTCTAACTTCAATCGGAATTAGGTGCCTTTAGTTCTGCCTAGTTCACAAGTGGTCTCGGAATTCGATCTCCACGTGTATATTAATCTCTCCACCCTTGGCAGAGAATTGTCAGGCAATAGTGTGTAATAATGCCCATCAGACTGTGTACGATCAACAATGGAAGTAGTTGTGATGGAAACACACACTCTAAAACATTGTTCTCATGAAGGACTACCCCTCGGTGTCTTTACGCTTTGAAGTCCTTGATAAAAGAAATATTGTTGAAGCCAATAGAAATAGTTACAATTTCTTTGTTTCTATCTGACACACTTTTATTTGGGGGGAGTAAAGGACCTAAATCAGAGTGTCCAAATGTGGTAAGGTTTTAACTAACGCCCAAGCGATGTCGTGAATTATTAATGTATTTATATTTTGTATTTATGGCAAAACTACTAAGGATGTCTGCTGCCGTCCCGAATTTTGAACTACCGACCAGAGGGAAAGCAATCAATCAGTAGCACCCTACTACCCACCATCGACTCTAAAGGACTGACTGCCACTCTTATAATGCATCCACAGTTTAGAGTGCGGGGCATAATTTGTGATATCGCATAGATTCTAAATCCGGAGTTCTAGCCCGTGATCAAACTGCGCCCCTAATGTGTGATGAAAACTAATCATTACTTATATAAAGTTTGTCAAATGTTTTGTGTTTCCCACGTTTGTTTCAGTTTAAGTGTGAGTTGAGTTTATGAAAATATGATCACCATCGTCTATTAAAACATCTCAAAAAAGTACTCTCATGACACAACATTATGACAAAAAGTTACTTGTATTTGGAGGGTTAATCTACAACACAGGACCATGCAACTTATAAATGTGGTTGTTCAGAAGACGTTGATCTACAAAACAGGAACAAGCAACTTATAAATGTGGTTGTTCAGAAGACGTTGATCTATAAAACAGGAACATGCAACTTATAAATATGGTTGTTTAGAACACGTTAATCTACAAAACAGGACCATACAACTTATAAATGTGGTTGTTTAGAACACGTTGAAGTCATAAAGAGATTTTTATCTTTAATCTCTGCATATTTACCTAAGAAATCATGTTGAAATATATATGTATATATATATATGTTGCTCATTAGATGGCAGAATTTGGTGGAAATGATACATAAAGTAACCACAGTCATCATAAACAAATTTATTGCACATTATTGTATATATTGAAATATATATGCATATATATATATATATGTTGCTCATTAGATGGCAGAATTTGGTGGAAATGAGACATAAAGTAACCACAGTCATCATTAACAAATTTATTGCACATCTGTAAAACTCGTTTGTTGAACTCTGGCTAGTTTATGTCAGTCGTCACGTGCAGAACTTTGATCAGCAATGTAAATCTTGTTCTATATCAGTTTAGTACCTGTTCTATGGAACTAAAATGTTATGGTTACATATGGATAGCCATTTATTTTCTTTCCCAAAGACTTTAGTTTGGTAACGACTCATTTTTAACACATCAAAAGTAAATCTTACAAAATCATATAAAACAATTTGTTCAGTCTATCATTATTCCTTAAGTCCACATCCAAATCTATAACTCTACGCAGTTCAACTAATTTAACAATAATAATTTTTATTAGTTTACTCATATATCTCACGATACTGACTTAATAAACGCGATACATCTTTTAAACCACAGTTTTTTCATTATTGCACAACAATGATATTTCGTTTGGGTCATCATCAGGCCTGATGACCGAAACAAATGTAGTTGAAACAAAAAAAATCATTGTTCTGCAACAATGAAAAATCTTGGTTTTTAAAGGTGTATCACGTTTATTTATTAAATACTTTTTGAACTGTCTCCCATTTCAATCGATATGTTATAAAATCTTGAACTTCGTCTTCCCATTTTCTTCCAGAAATTTTTGCCCGTTATTCGGATATCGTTGATAAAACTATTGGCTTGAAAATAAATTTGATTATAGAAATTTCTTTCGCTGATGATTCACCCATAGTTGAAAAGTAGAGCTCTAACACCGAACAGATGACGAATTATGATTCAGTTTGAAAAGCAGTTTTCAAGTACAAAATACATGATGAATTATTTATCATTTAATATGAAAAGCAATGTCCAAACACCAAATGATACTGACCATTTTTCTATTTCTAAATATTCAAAGAAAATTATAGCTTTATATGGGAACTAAGCCATTTCGGATTCACCTTGATATACATATTTTAATAAAAGGACGGCTTAAGAACAGGACTTAAATTACATGCGGAAACATAAATTTTAAATGTGTAAGCTTGTTGGTGTCGAGTGAGTGAGTCGTCAGATTCTTTAAATATGGGCGTACTGAAAGAAATAGGTCGATAGATGGCATCACCCTCTCGTGATAGCTGTGCTTTTTTATAGCAGTTAACCTACGTGATTTAAGTGACTACCAGTCAATTTGTCTCAGTTACAATTTGCAATTTAATTATGCTATTTTGTTCAAATGGAACAGTCTTAATTATGCATGACTGTACGAATAGTTACGTGGTACAGTGTATAAGTTAAAGAGGAACGTGTGTGACAACATATTACAAGACATTTAATTTTATAACATCTTTCGGTCAATAAAACGCAGGAAAAAAAAAGCCTGAAAGTCTGAAGATTTAAGGTGTCAGAGTTAATCTTTTCCTTATTGGGTTCCACTTACTGCTTCCCGTTGACTTTTTTTGAAGGCTTAACTGGTTGTTGGAATTTTAATTTTGACTTAGTTTAAACGGTTCCCTGCTGGAACTTCCTTGAGACAAATAAAATATTTTTATTTATAAGAAGTAAAATCATCTAAGGACCCATTTGAGAAGTTCTCAATAACTTCATTCAATCATTTCTTAGGTATAAGGTATGATAATAAGGGCACGTCTTCAAAGATGCTATCGTCATTAGCATAAATTATTATTCGTCATTAGCATAATTTATTAATAAATAATCTACAATGATATCAAAGGCATATATTGACTCTGAAAATTCTAAGCACGAAATACACGTTCTTTTTTGTTTCTTTTTTAAAATAAAGCTCTCTCT
>NW_013667685.1:91056-93971 GCF_000517525.1 Limulus polyphemus | reverse complement strand
ATTCTTATCATAAACAGATATTTTCGTCTTAGGTAAGTCCTTTAGTCCGGAAACTAGATCTCAGATATATATATATTTACGGTCAGAAAATTACATGTTGCTACCAAAAGAAAAAAGAAAACAAAGTGATTCAAGATTACGAAATACAAGTCCGTTAGTTTTAAAACCGATTCATGTAATATCTGCAAAACAAGGGCGTTTTCAATATGAAATATTTCTAGATTTAAAAAGCTTGAAATGATAAACTTTTCTAGTGTTGGTACGATTTCTGAACGTTCTTAAATGTTTAAAACTTAAATCCTGAAAAGATAACACCTCATCACGAGTATCTTTTATTGTTAAGAAGTCGAATATCATCAGTCCTCATAGTTAACCTAAATTTGTCTAAAATTAACACTTCTGAACCTTGAACCAGGTGATGTAATATTTCAAGACATTGTTTATTTTTACTTTAATTAGATTTCAAAATAAATATCGACGTTTGTTGTAATAATTCATGTTTGTTTGTTTGTTTTTTCTAAACGTAGTAAGTTTACTGAATTGAATCTACTCTGGTGGGTGAGCCGAGCGTGGCCTTGTGCCAGATTCATGGTTTAAATCCCGTTGCCTCAAAAATCGCCTCCTTACTTTGTGGCTGTGATTGAGTAATAAGTGTGCCAATAAGATTCCACTATCCGGTTACTCAAGAGTTGCCCAATAGTTGGCAGTGGATGCTGTTGACTAGCTGTCTTCCCTTTTGTATATAAGTTCAAAATTAGGTACGGATACGCGCATATAACCCTTTGTGTATTTTTGCGTTGAATACTAGATGACAATGCCCGAGTTTGCGCCGACAGAAGCCGATCCTCTCAGGAGTTAGAAAAGGGTTTTTTTTTATTTATGAGATTGGTGGCCTCTAATTGTATACGTCCCCCGCTGGAACAGCGGTAAGTGTTCGGGTTTACACTGCTAAAATCAGGAGTTCGATTCCTCTCGGTGCACACAGCAGATAGCCTGATGAGGCTTTGCTATAAAAAAACACACATAAACACACACTAGTTGTATACTTTTCTACTGATTCCTCATCTTTTGCTTTTCGTAGCTATGCCATTCGATACTTTGTTTTCTAGCAGTCTCATTACCTCTAAATGTCAGTGAAAACCATCCATTGTTGCCAATTTCATGCTACTAGTTCAGGTGTTGAAATCTTGCTAGTAGAGTTGTGTTGGATTTGATAAAGCGATCTCTCTTCCGAGATTTGAGATTTCCTAGTTTTTACTACTAGAGGCGCAGCATGACACATAAATCCTAGTGATGGCCTTACCATGCAGTTGCGTTACTTTATGCTGTCTATTTGGGGACCAACCACACTGAATTGTACGCACTAAGTCAATCACAAGTATTGTGTTGTCGTCGTTTAGCGTGGATAGTTTCAATAGATCCCAAAGGTGCTAGATGTTTCTTCCATATCTGAGATGAATTATATCAGTAGTGGCTGTATAGCACCTATCAAAAGCCCAGACTCTCCTCCCTTCAATTGCGGAGTCCTGTCGCAGCACGTTTGTTAGTGCGCAGTGACGTTAGAGTTTATGGTTGGCGTCAAATTCTTCCACATTGATTGTTTGTTTGTTTGTACTTAAGCACAAAACTACACAATGAGCTATCTGTGCTCTGCCCACCACGGGTATCAAAACCCGGTTTCTAGACGTATATGTCCGCAGACTATGAATAGTGGCATTTACCACAAGTAGATGAATGAAAATGTAATTATTTTATGAAATCATCCAGCACAGATGTAAGAGAGTAATTTAGTTTTTGAAGGTTAACGAGATTTATTCAATGTCAATTTTATTTATAATACTGAACAATCATTGCCCGATGAAGGCTCTGGCAAGAGGGTCAAAAGCTCGCAAATAAAAGAAAAGTAATCTAACGTAGAGAACGGTCCGTGTATAACTCGACATATTAATTTACCTACGTTATAAGTCTTTTAAAAAAAAAACATGATTTACCCTGAGTGAAAACGTAAATTACGAGCTCAAAAAATTAGTAACAACTAGCGCAGAATCCTTGAGGAGCTATACGCGAAAATCCGAACATAAACAAACAAGTATATCACTCTGGTCATTAACATTATGTTTAGCACAGGCCAGCGCTTTTGGAAAAAGTTCAGTTGAAAAACTCAAAACGCCGATATTTAGAACAGGCATTGATGATTCTGTAGCAACTAGTTTGGTTAAAGGATTCGTATCACCAGCAACGTCTTTATTTGGGATGGAAATTCACTATCACAGTACGCTTAGGAAATTCAGTAAGATAAGTTTAAGGTATTCAGTTCATTCGTTTTCTGCGTTGAATAACAAAATCGGCAATAAACAAACAGTTACAACAACAACAAAAAAATGCGTTTCTATTGTTGTTATTTTGTCCCAACACTTACCAAGCTTCACCCATTTATTGCAAAACAAATATGGGGCAAGCAGGAATTGCTTCCTAGAAACTAGATTTGCATAAAGAATTACAGTTTGTCAAGAAAACAAAAAAAATATATAAAAAAAAAACTTTGTTCTAAATATAAATAGAAACGGCTTTATCTGAACGAAATTTATACGCGAATACCTGTAAGGCATTTCAAGAGACCGCAATAAATCATGGCTTTTGAAGTTAGGCCAGGAGGATAATTGAGAATATTATGGTCAAACGTTTCACAAGTGGTACTTAGGGTGGAACTTTGGCAAGAAAATAGAAGTAAATTAACGGTTTACTTGAGTGAAAGATCATGAAAAGTACCTGCCCAACTAGCAATGTAGTATGTTTTCATGGAATGTAATTTTTCGCGCTTTTCCCCGAAAGAAAGGGGAATAATGAAGCGTGTAAGCCTACATAAACGTATAAATGGTGTTAATTTTCTAGAACAGTTTAAGAAAAAACTGATA
>NW_013667685.1:89552-90962 GCF_000517525.1 Limulus polyphemus | reverse complement strand
TTATAACTATTTTGTCGGAAAGATTCTTTATTAAAAAGCTATACAGACTTTTGTTCAATTTTATTTATAACTATTTTGTCGGAAAGATTCTTTATTAAAAAGCTATACAGACTTTTGTTCAATTTTATTTATAACTATTTTGTCGGAAAGATTCTTTGTTTAAAAGCTATACAGAGTTTTGTTCAATTTTACTTACAACTATTTTGTCGGAAAGATTCTTTGTTTAAAAAGCTATATAGATTTTTGTTCAATTTTACTTATAACTATTTTGTCGGAAATATTCTTTGTTTAAAAGCTATATAGATTTTTGTTCAATTTTACTTATAACTATTTTGTCGGAAATATTCTTTGTTTAAAAACTATATAGACTTTTGTTCAATTTTACTTATAACTATTTTGTCGGAAATATTCTTTGTTTAAAAACTATACACAAAATATTTTGTTCGGAAGATATGAGTTTTCAATGTTAGTTATACCGAACTATTCCTTGCTGATTAGGTCTTTTTTCTTCTCTCTCGGATAGCTAAGTTCGCGCCATTAAATAAACGTATTCATGAACTTTTAAAACCGTGTCAAAGAAAAAGATTGAAAAACGCTATAAATATCTTTGCTTACAAAATATTACATAAATATTAAATTTATCGACTAATCTTTTTGTTTGAAATTAATCACAAAAGCTACACAATGGGCTATCTGTGCTCTGCCCACCACTTGTATCGAAATCCGATTTCTAGCGGTATATGTCCGTCTCTGGGGTATACTTAGAATGATATAATAAATTCACTTCAGTCTTAAACTTAGTTAACATGATTTTACGTTAATAAAATGAATAGTTTTGATAAATTTTATGAAGTTAGAAAAACACGTAGGTTCAAGAAGTTTTGATGGAAATGAATAAAAACCCTATAACCCGAGCGCTTTCGAACGGTGGACCTTTCTCCTTCACGGGCAAACTGAAAGCGCTCGGGATAATGGGTTTTTATTCATTTCTATCAAGACTTCTTGAACCTATGTGTTTTTCTAACATCATCAAATGTATAGTTAATAGAATGTTTCAATTATTTTCCATTCACAAAATACTCAGGGTTGAAGGTTTATTTCATATTTGTTAATAGATTGTTCTACGATATACAATAAAAGCTATACAGGTTTGGTTTGGTTGTTTGTTATTAAGCACAAAACTACACAAGATGTTGTCAGTGCTGTGCCCACCAAGAGTATCTAAGCCATGTTTCTAGCATTGTAAGTCCGCAGACATACCGCTGTGCCCACCACGGGTATCTCAGCCATGTTTCTAGCGTTGTAAGTCCGCAGACATACCGCTGTGCCCACCACGGGTATCTCAGCCATGTTTCTAGCGTTGTAAGTCCGCAGACATACCGCTGTGCCCACCACGGGTATCTAAGCCAT
>NW_013667685.1:82643-88687 GCF_000517525.1 Limulus polyphemus | reverse complement strand
CTACTCTTTTACCAACGAATAGTGGGATTGACCGTCACATTATAACGCCCCCACGGCTGAAAGGGCGAGCATGTTTGGTGTGAAGTAGAATTCGAGAACTCACGGGAAAATGATTCAGACTATGGAAATCGATGCTCAGAATATTCGTTTTAATTAAAATGTTGTTTTATTCCTTTCTTTTAAAGTTATATTCATTCGATATTTTAAAATGATTCTACGGGTTTCAATCAATTATATTGTTAGCTTTTCTTCCCTTTTAATGTTCGTGCTTATTTGTTTTAGTGAATACGCTTGTGATTACTTTTGGAAATATTTTCAACTATATTCTGCAATGATTTTAATATTGCTTCTTTCTTTACAACTTCATAAACATAGCAAGCTTACTAAGCTCACTTGATTAAACTGTAGCCTCGGTCTATTAAAAAAAAAAGAGCTATTTTATGCGACAACTGCGTTTATCATCGAGTGTCTATTCAAATTATTTTAAGACCACGAACTGAAGACTACTGATGAACTCAATCTCCGCGTGAAAGAGTGCTTGCTTATCAATAAACGAGGCCACGGCTCGATCAAAAATCAGTTTACTACTTGGCATATAAAATAATGAATTCTGTTCTGTTTTGTTTTTTTCTTGTAATTATAATTTTTACCTCTTGTTATACTAGTATCATTAACGTATGTTTGAACTCTGTAGTTTGCTTCAAGTATTTTTCTAGGGTTTTTTTTCTATTGGTTAATGCCCCCCAGCGGCACAGCGGTATGTCTTGATTTACAACGCTAGAAACCGGGTTTCGATACACGTGGGGGGCAGAGCACAGATAACCCATTGTGTAACTTTGTGCTTAATAAAAACAAAAAACTTTTGGTTAACTTCTCCTCGAGCGCCCCCCAGTGGCACACCAATAAGTCTGCAGACTTATAACGCTAGAAACCGAGTTTCACTATCCGTGGTGGACACAGCACAGATACTCTATTGTGCAGCTTTGTGCTTATCTACAAACAAATTCTTAGAGCGAGGGGGCATTACTAAGATTGTAAAAGTATTGTGCAGATTTGTGCTTAACTACAAACAAATTCTTAGAGCGAGGGGGCATTACTAAGATTGTAAAAGTATTGTGCAGCTTTGTGCTTAACTACAAACAAATTCTTAGAGCGAAAGGGAATTACTGAGTTTGTATAAGTATTGTGCAGCTTTGTGCTTAACTACAAACAAATTCTTAGAGCGAGGGAGCATTACTAAGATTGTAAAAGTATAGTGCAGCTTTGTGTTTAACTACAAACAAATTCTTAGAGCGAGGGGGCATTCCTGAGATTGTAAAAGTGACTAAAGTGTCCATAAAGTGACTATATTATGATAAAAGCAAAGTATGACTGTTCTTGCATATTTGTCTATAACATATGTAAATCTACAGCACTCTCAAAACTTACAAGATAATGTAAGAACAGAAATGAAGCTTAACATCTGGAGAGCTAAATAATCTAAAAAGGATAAAATCTAAGGTTAAGAAAAAGGGAAAACAGAAATCCGCCACCCGATGTCGTATTTCATTTGTTCTATAAATGAAGATTATCGTTTTTTGTTGTTGTTGTTGTTGTTCACTGAAGAGTATCTTCATAGGTTATAGAAATTTTGTTCTTCGGGCACAAAAAAAAATTTTGTTTATCGGTTTTACGACATGATTTTTTTTTAAATAGCAGCGATGGAAAAGGTAAACGACACTATCGAATCTTAAAAGGAGGTCTAGGAGCAAACGCCCTCTCATTAAGAAAAGGAAACGCGTGCGCATAAAAAATCAAGGCCACTGAATGTTCTCTGAGAAGACGGCTCTCAGCGCCCTCAGGTGATAAAAGCTCGCATGATGTTTGCTTCTCTCGCGCTGTCTGCAACTTGGAACAGTGGGACCTGTCCACCAAAGAGAAGCCTTTGTCCGCTTTGTAGGGCGATACGTTTTCCTAAACTTGTTTCTAGTACTGCCCAATACAGGTAATGAGTACTCTCTCTCAATACAGCGTTGGACACTGCAGAAAAGTCAAAACACGGAGGTACAAACTGTGGTATAGCATGCTTTTTACTATCCAGCTAACTTTACCTGTACGATTTTTTAGAGAGATCTATATATATATATATGTGTGTGTGGAATTGTGATGGCGAAGATATGGAATTTTTCGCAAATTAGAAAAATCTAATCAGCGAATATGTTTGGTAAATCTCATTCTAGCAAGTACGTATCATGTAATACAAGTTCTTGTCAGTTGTTTTTACAACAGTTTATTTAATTAGTTATACTCATTACCGAGAGAACTTTTTTACTTTTATTTTCACCTAAGTTTGGTTGGTTCTTGTTAAGTACAAAGTACTCAATAGGCTATTTGTACTGTGCCCATCACGAGTAACGAGCCACTGGAGGGGGCGTTAATCTAAGGAGATAACATGCTCTCATATTGAAAGTTAGTCTATTTTAGTTGCCATATTTTGTTGTTGATAACACCAAAAAAGATAGTATTATAATATAACCAGGAAGTTTTATTTTATTTTTTTTAAGAGAGAAATTTCAAGTTAAAATAAAAGAGAAAGTACGAATCTGGTTAATTCTAGATTAGTGCGTCATTATTAACAGATATATTGTTTGTTTGTAATTAAGCACAGAGCTACACAATGGGCTATCTGTGCTCTGCCCACCACGGGTATCGAAATCCTGATTATAGCGTTGTAAGTCCGCAGACATACCGCTGTGCCACTAGGGGGCTAACAGATATATAGATGGTTTTTATAGATATTTAGGGGAGCCTAATTAATTAATTGGACACTACATCCTTTTGGTCATCAGATTTTATCTCTGCTGATAATAAATGAGCTATCTCTTACTATCTATATATTTATCTACTTATCTATCTATCCAATACTCAGCCAACCAGCTGTCCTGCTAGTAATCTAATAAGTTCTAGGGAAAATATGCTACTTTATTCTTAGGATTTACTATTGTTAGCTATCATCAAATGTACAAACATTTGTCCCTTATATCAAAGTTTGTGAAAAAGGATATTCATACTTTTTTTAACAGGAAGTGAAAACTATGTTACGACACAAACCGGTTTGTTATTTTATTTTGTTTTTTTCTACTCTTGTTAAAGGTATTACTTGTAATAACTGCTACAGGTGTAAATGACAGATGGCATATCTATACCCAGAGTAGTAATTTATTGCGTAGTTTTTATATAAGACTAGGTACTTGTACCTTTCACTGGTTGTTTTAGTGTTCGAATCATGGCGATCTAGCTTTCTGATCTCCCTATTTCAAAAATGCTTTGGGGGAAAATGTATTCATTATCTTTTTTTTTACTTATCCAAGTTTCTTCTTTTTATTTTTAAATACAATATTTAGGTGTTATAGCAACCATTATTTAGGTGTTATAGTAACCATTATTTAGGTGTTATAACAACCATTATTTAGGTGTTATAACAACCATTATTTAGGTGTTATAGCAACCATTATTTCTTGAAATATTTATCTCTCGGGTATTTTACCATAAGATCTAATTAGTTGGTCTTTAGGATGAAAACAAGATATTTGTTCTAAACATTACTTGAATCTATGTGTTTACATGATGGATCTCGATATCTAAATGATATTCAATAGATCACAGTATTTGTTTTTATGAATGATGGATCTCTATAGATATATTGTACTTGATAAATCTCTGTATTTGTGTGATGTTAGATGGATCTTTATATTTATTGTATCTTAGATGGATCCCTGTTTATCTGGCCTCAGATAATTCTCTGCTTTGTAGAATGGTGGACATAATAAAAGCTTAGATCTTAAACAGAGAAATTTATAAAATATATTACTAATTCGTTAAACAAATATTAACTCATTGATAGGAAAAATGAAACACTTACTGGAAACACTTATATTATTTTTATATAGACCTCTGTGTTTATATGATGTTAGAAACAAAGATAACGTGTTTCCATGCAAAGGGAAAAATTGGATATTTGTCTAATCAATCAAAACACTATTTGAATCAATGGACCTCTGTGGATCTTGGTATTTATATTATAAAACTTATGTAAGAGCAGATAAACCAGTTTCCAACTATCGTGGATTTTAGAGATTAAAATGTGCTTAGAAATTCCAAGTTTGTTGTCTGCGAAACAAAAAAATGCGTTTCAAAATATACTACGTAAAACCTAGACACGACAAATAACAAGAATTCGAGCAACTGGATAAATGGAATGAAACAGTTAAGCCTTACCTAGTAACTTGCTTTAAGTTTACTGTAGAACACGTCAAGAAATGTTTGTAAGAGGAATGTAGAAAAGGCAAAGTCGATCAACCTCCCCCACTACTGGTTTGTTGAACGAGAGAGTTACGACGTGACTGTGATAGGCAGGAAAGCCTACCTATTGGAGACTGTTCCACCTCACCCAACCTCTGTTACGAAGAGGTAAACTTGCTGGAAGTTCAGAGTAGCTCTACTATGAAGAAATGAGCTTTTTTTCGCGACTTCAGAGCTGATCTGAAGTTTTAGCTGTCGACTGACTATAGATATAACTGTATGTCACTGCCCTACATTGCGGATTTATAAAGTACCTGAGCTTAACATCCACTCCTAACCAATTTCTCGTCATCGTTACGTCAGAATAAGATCAGTCACTGCCCCCTCATTCTTTCTCACCATCGGTTGCCCCACTGGTTCACGTATCCTACTTCTGAGGATCACCTAGAGGAAAGACTCGAGCACAACTTTTAACCAAGCACCACACCTTAAATCCTGAATAGTGCAAAATGAGGGAAGAGGGCAGCACCCTCTTCAACAGTATCTGGGTTTTCGCAGTTTTCTGTTTGTTGTTGTTGTTGTTTTTTTTCTCGCCAGTAAAACGCAGACTCATGCATTACGTCCTCTTCAGATCTAAGGTATTATCTTTGTCTTCGCTAAATATTACTTCCTTCGACTCACAAGACTCTTGAATGTTAAATAGTTCACTGTTTTATAAGACTGTTACATGACTTTAGTCGCCTTGGCAACAAGTCCAGTGTTAAAGGAGTTAAAAGTTTAGTTTATTCTACAATAGAAAGATAAGTAAAAAACATTTTTGTTATAACATTCGCAACTCATTTCCACCAAATATTTTGAATTTATTCACAACTTACAATAAAGGGTAATGTAGCATTGCATGAAAGATACAGTAACTGATCCATTTCTGATCATGTGATCAGTTACTGTGTGTAACACTAACTTGTAACATTTCTGTTTCACTTCATTATTATTCTTTCTACTTAGCACAGGTCAGATCAAATCCCGTATTTCCCATCACCATTAAAATATAAAATGGGAAATATTTGATTCGTTAATCAACTTTCAACCAGCTACCTCACAAATAACGTGTATAGCGATACAAAAGATAAACAAGGCTGAATTCTAAACATTACAAACAGTTGTTTACTAATCTAAACTATAAAGTGTCAATAATAACTGATTAGCAGATAAATAATGAACTGTTCTGTTCTGTCTAATACCTGTTGTGCCACCTAGAAAACAGGAAGTTAATATTGTGCTAATTAAATATTTATTTTTTTTGTAAACAAATCTGGAAATAAAAAGCAATTTATCTTTGATAGGATAGCGAAATTCAAATGTTACCGGGTAATCTCTGACCCAGCTCAGTTTGTTTTTTTTCCTGCTTGGCTGATCATGCAAGTGTCAAAGTAATCCTGTAATCTGAACATAACGTAAGTTATTTGCAAAAAGGAAATTTCCGTCACTTCACCTTGCTAAGCAGCTAGGTTACATATTAGTTTTGGGTGCTGATATCTAACTGTTTTAAAATATGTTATTTTTGTTATTTATAGTACAGATAGTACTAGAAAACCGTTAGATAATATTAAGAAAAAACAAACAACTAATGTGAGATTGTAGAGTATTGCATGTAGTTTAGATTAACTATCGTAAACTAATTTATTTTTTACCTTACAGTTATGGCACGGCATGGCCAGGTGGTTAGGGCCCCAGCATGGCCAGGTGGTAAGGGCGCTCGACTC
>NW_013667685.1:65397-82563 GCF_000517525.1 Limulus polyphemus | reverse complement strand
TATGACTACGCTCGTCCTTCTCTCTAGTCTTACACTGACTAAAGTTAGGGACGGCGTAGCGCAGATAGTCCCTCGTGTAGCTTTGCGACGAAATTACAAAAACAAAACAAACAAACCTTACAGTTAAAGTTTTTAGCCTGATTAGTTTCTGTAAATAAGACAAATAATTAACTCGGTACAAACATAGCGTACAGAATTGTGGAATCCAGTTAAATATTTTACATTTGGACTTCCTCTGTCAGAGAAACCAATATGCTATTCCAAGAATTAACGATAATAATAGATATAATAAAAGCGTCTTGTTTTCCCAAGCACATTTTATTTTTAGAAATCATTTGGAGGACAGGCGTGGCCTACTGATAAGCGTGTTTCCTAGACATTGAATCCGAGTATTGACCACATTTTTTTTTTAGAAATTATTTAGAGGCCAGGCGTGGCCTACTGATAAGCGTGTTTCCTAAATATTGAAACCGAGTATTGACGGCTCGTGTTCCATTACCTTGGAGATGTTGTGCTTTTTATTTGTTGTTGAATTTCATGTAAACCTACTAGAGGACTATCTGTATTAGGACTCCCTAATTTTGAAGTGATAGACTACGGGTAACTAGTCAACAACATCCACCGCCATCTATTGGGCTATTCCTTAACAACGATTAAGGGGATGGGTCGTCATGTTATAACGCCCCCAAAACGGAAAGGGCGAGTGTTTTAGACAGCGGTTTAGTTCTGTCAACCCGCAGGTTGCGAGTCGAGTGCCCTAACCACCAAGACATGCCAAGCCCGGGTAAGGCCTCTATAAGAATGATAGTCAAGTCCTTCTATTCGGTCAGGCAATAGCAGTCCAAAAGTAACGGTGGGTGTTGTTATCTAACTGCTTTTAGTTATTCCTTTAAATAGTTTTGCTTCAAAATCCTGAAAGAAAGAATTCAAGCAAGATTTTTAGAAAGTCTTCTGAGTAACGTGTTAGGCGATAAAAAGAGATAAGTTTCGTCTATAAGTTTAGTTATATACAGATTGTGACACCATTCCTTGCAAACAATAAAAGTTCATCAGACAGTAAAAAGAAGAATTTGAACCTTTTATTTTGTCTTTTTGATTATTTCTGAAACGCAGATAGCTCATTAACGTTATATTGAAAATGTTTTACATACAAAAACTTTAGAGTACAATAAGATCCATAGAAAATACTACTTATTATCAACTCATAATAGTAAAACCTAATATTCTGATATGTCATTTATCTAATAATATGCCGGTACGTATAACCGTTTCATGTTACATACCGTAACACCACAAAGTCAAGAATAAAACTGTTTCATGTTACGAATCGTAACACAACAAAGTCAAGAATAAAATTGTTTCATCTTACAAATCGTAACATCACAAAGTCAAGAATAAAATTGTTTCATCTTACAAATCGTAACATCACAAAGTCAAGAATAAAACTGTTTCATGTTACGAATCGTAACACAACAAAGTCAAGAATAAAATTATTTGATGTTACAAACCGTAACGCCACAAATTCAAAAATAAAATTGTTTCATGTTACAAACCGTAACGTCACAAATTCAAGAATAATTTGTTTCATGTTAAATACCGTAACACCACAAAATCAAGAATAAAATTGTTTGATGCTACAAATCGTAACACAGCAAAATCAAAAATAAAATTGTTTCGTGTTACATACCGTAACACCACAACGTCAAGAATAAAATTGTTTGATGCTACAAATCGTAACACAGCAAAGTCAAGAATAAAATTGTTTCATGTTACAAATCGTAACACAACAAATTCAACAATAAAATTTGTTTCGTGTTACAAACCGTAACACCACAAATTCAAGAATAATTTGTTTCATATTAAGTACCGTAACACCACAAAGTCAAGAATAAAATTGTTTCATGTTACAAGCCGTAACACCACAAAGTCAAGAATAAAATTGTTTCATGTTACAAACCGTAACACAACAAATTCAAGAATAAAATTATTTGATGTTACAAACCGTAACGCCACAAATTCAAGAATAAAATTGTTTCGTGTTACAAACTGTAACACAACAAATTCAAGAATAAAATAATTTCATCTTACAAGTCGTAACACCACAACGTCAAGAATAATTTGTTTCGTGTTACAAGCCGCAACACCAGAACGTCAAGAATAAAATTGTCTCATGTTACAAACCGTAACACTACAACGTCAAGAATAAAATTGTTTCATCTTACAAATCGTAACACAACAACGTCAAGAATAAAATTGTTTCAAGTCAAGTCATGTTATAGGGTTTTTATTATTTTGTATCAAGACTTCTTGAACCTACGTGTTTTTCTGCCATCATAAATAAAGTTTGACCCTGAAGAAGAAAGGTCCACCTTTCGAATGCGCTCGGGTTATAGGGTTTTTTATTCATAAATAAAGATAAGATATCGATAACATTAGGTATCATCTGCCTCGATACATAACATGAAACTGCATTTCTCGGGTGGCTGTGATATGGGGTATGATATTTGATATCCATTGTGAGCTAACATCGACATAAGTGATATCGACACAACTTTGAAATAATATACACGTAAGAAGAAGAATAGTGAGTTTTATAACAGATGAAAAAGTAAGTTATGATCTGAAATCGACCTAGTGTGTGGTAGAAACATACATTCACCGACAATCTACTTGTGTTTGAAGTAGAGAACAACAAGTGTAATTGTTCCAAGACCGTATTTTACCCTTGTCCGTACTCAAGACCGTACTTTACCCAGGTCCGTACTCAAGACCGTATTTTAATCAGGTCAGTTGGAGTTAACAATAGGTTATGTAACGTTAAGTATATATATATATCGTTATAAATATACATTGTTTGTTTGTTTTTGTTTGTTTTTAATTATGCACAAAGCTACACAAGGGCTATCTGTGCTCTGCCCACCACGGGTATCGAAACCCGGTTTCTAGCGTTGTAAGTCCGCAGACATACCGCTGTGCCACTGGGGGGCATAAATATACATACGTACTGCGGTTCTGTTTGTTTTTAATTATGCACAAAGCTACACAAGGGCTATCTGTGCTCTGCCCACCACGGATATCGAAACCCGGTTTCTAGCGTTGTAAGTCCGCAGACATACCGCTGTGCCACTGGGGGGCATAAATATACATACGTACTGCGGTTTTGTTTCAGAGCAAAGCTACACAATGGGTTATCTGCGTTCTGCTCACCACGGGGAATCGAAACCCGGATTTTATCGTTTTAAGGCCTCAAATTTGCCGTTGACCCAATGGAGGACTATACACACAGATATTAGCATTGAATTAACACCTCCCAGTAAGTAGCACAGCGGTAAGTCTGAAGATTTATAACGCTGACATCCGGATTTCGATACCCGCGTGGTTAACACCAAAGGAACAGTGAAATAGAAGTTTATTTGGCTTAATATTTTCTATAGCTTCCTGTTTTTAGACCCTACCATAATAATAATAATATCTGATTGAGAATTAATTTTTCAAATGCAAGACCATTATTCCTAAAATGTTTTAATGAGGCTACAGCCAAAATGATCAATTTCAAAATGGCCAGATAAGCGTGACCAGACGGACGTAACTTGAAAAAACAAACACAAAAAAATAAACAATCTTAACACATACACACACACTGTGATTCATTCTTAATCATACATATGCCACGATTATATCAGGCTTAATAGATTTTATCTATTGTGGCCTTACTGAAATTTAGATCAACTGACATAATGAAATCGTGTTCCGTTTCTATGTTTCTTGAGAGACTGGTTATTGTTGCTATAAATATGTGTCCTTTTTTTTTTCATTCCTGCTAAAAAAAAAGTGTTATATTTTATTTATTTTTTAAATTTCAAAGCAATCTACAATTAACAAGAGTGATTGTTTTAGGATAGAGTTAAGTATTGTCTTAAAATTCTAACCAAGTTTTTATTGTTTCATATTTCAACCTACATTTTGACCTACCTAATGGCTGAGAAAACTAAAACCCTTTCCTACTTATCTAGTTTTTAACGCCTAAATATTTGATTGGAGTTAAAGTAAAACTTGCTTTTAACCATGATAGAAAAGTACCAAGCGTTATTTGTTGTTATCTTTAGTTGTCTGTCTGTCTGTCTGATATCTGTTAATCACCACCTTGCTATTTCAAGTTTTAAAACCTTCTCATTCCTCATCGGATAAAAAAAAAAGACACATTTTAAAATTATATCGTAACCTGTTTAATATATTTAAAAGTATAAGCTACACTAATGGTAATGTTTCTGACTCATCAGGTGGAAAACGAAGTTTTATGATAAACATTAACAACACGGCAATACCAAATATCGTCTATAATGCGGACGTTTCATGAATTTCCTTAAATTCCATCATCAGCGTTAATCTCTAAAAAAAAATCGGTTCGTGATATTCGAACTAAAAAAGAACATTAGCATTGAGAAAAAATTTGTATTCAATCGGAAGTTTGGAAAAAAAAAACGGATTTAAACGGTAACAATATAATGGAATATACAAAAAAACGTGCGGCATACACGTGAATAATAGATAACATTGTTTAGGAGAAACTATTATAGAGAAAGGCTTAAATATAAGTATAAGCACTGTATCTTTAAAATCATGTTATTCTGTTTTTATTATAATTACCGTGGAATTGTTTCTGTGTTCCAATTGAACCTGAATGTCCTCCTCAGAAAGAAGTTTATTATCGAAGAATAATATCAGACATTTCTTTCACACACACTATTTTTACATGCTATTTGCGAATATCAGATAACAAATTTGAAATTTCAGCGAAGAATATTTTTTTATTTGAAGTTTTGTTTCAAGAATGGTCTTGAATAGCAAATATAAAAATAAAAAAATTAAATCATTTTTCTCTATAAATATTCCACCAGATGGAAGTACGATAGACAAAAAAATAAAATCTAAAGCTTACTGTGATAAGTACTTTTGTAGAAAATAAAAACAAATATTATGAAGGTTTTTTTTTTTTCAGGTAGATTCATATTTTAGAAAAAACTGTCATTATAGCACAATCACGTGAGACAATTCATAGTTTTTGTGACGCTAAATATATACTGATTTATAAAGTGTAACAACTCACGGAGAACAGTTCATAGTCTTTGTGACACTAAATGACTAATGACTTATCAAGTAGCAATTCACGTGAGGCAGTTCGTGAATAGTGCTTATTAGTTGTTTACTGTAATAGTGCTTGTTAGTGGTTTAGTGTGAATAGTGCTTATTAGTTGCTTACTGTGAATAGTGCTTATTAGTTGCTTACTGTGAATAGTGCTTATTAGTTGTTTACTGTGATAGTGCTTATTAGTGGTTTAGTGTGAATAGTACTTATTAGTAGCTTACTGTGAATAGTTCTTATCAGTTGCTTACTGTGAATAGTGCTTATTAGTGGTTTAGTGTGAATAGTGCTTATTAGTTGCTTACTGTGAATAGTGATTATTAGTTGCTTACTGTGAATAGTGCTTATTAGTTGCTTACGGCGAATAGTGCTTATTATTTGTTTTCGGTGAACAGTGCTTATTAATTGTTTACGGTAAATAGTGCTTATTAGTTGTTTACTGTGAATAGTGCTTACGGTTTGATCCAAAACGATTTAGAGCAGAGAACGAAACATGAGCACCGTTTGTCGAGCGTAATGTCATAAGTTAATGTTCGCTAAATATAACGCATGATTAACCTCGTGTTCCAACTATCGTCTTTCTGTATAAATTGTGGGCGCCTCAGTACTTCAGCACATTTAACACCAATCAAATCGCTACATTCCAGCGGGTTTCTCAGATAGCTTTTAGCTTACTGTAGTTAATCTTTTTCTACAGGGCATATAAGAATGACAGTCTACCCCTTAAGCAATGTGCTTCTATCAATCTCAACGATACCCTAAATTCCATCTTAGAACACCCCTCCCAGTGAGAAATAGAAAAAAAAACAAAAATAGAAAAACGGCATTTAGCAAAACAAACACTTTTAGCGGTATCTGATACTGGATCGTTTGAGAAAAGTGTTAATGAAATGCCGTCCTTTTTCAAGGAAGGAATTTCCAGAGAGATCACTCGAATCCGGAACTAGCTAGACATAGAAATAAACAGAGCATGAAAAGTTGACCTAGGCTAAGTTTTCTGTTAGGTTTCGTTTTCAGTTGTGATCAAAAATGTGGGATATCTATCACAGCATTATAACCCAGTAACTCTCTTTGTTTAATAAAGTATAGGCTTAGAATTAATTACAATTTCCTGGCCTAATTTCCAATTTTTTTTTTTTCGCAGTTGCTTCATAGGTTACGGTAATAAAATATACTTAAATCGAAAATAAAGTAAATCAATACGGTTTTGTTGGGAAGACACTGTTTAGTTTCACTCTCGTATTTGTTACTGCCAGAATATCATGGATACTTTACTTCATACGTTTTCTAAAACTAATTCACTCTACAAAAAAACACTTTACAGTATTCACACAACACAACTTACCCTAATGTATTTGTCTTCTGTGGAAAGCTAGTCCGCCAATGGTTTGGTTTGAGTTACGCTCAAAGTTATATGAGAGCTATCTGCGCTAGCCATCCATAATTTAGCAGTGAAAGACTAGAGGGATGCCAGCTAATCATCACCACCCGCCGCCAACGCTTGGGCTACTCTTTTACCAAAGAATATTGGGATTGGCCGTCACATTATGACGCCCCCATGGCTGAAAGGGCAAGCATGTTTGATGGGACGTGGATTCGAACCCGCGACTGTCAAATTACGAGTCGAGCGCCCTAACCACCTGGCCATGCCGGGCCCAGTCCAGCCAATAACTACAAAAAAGTTTCATTAAATCACACACACCCCTGCACCTCCGGTGGGTTAACAGAAAGTTTGAAGGGTTTTATAACGCTGAATTCAAGGTTTGGTCCCTGTAGTGGACAAAATGCAGATATTCTATTGTGTAACTTTGTACTAAGAAGAAAAAATACTCGGCTCTCCACCCCACCCCCTTCAGTGGCTCAGCGGTAATTTTGATGGTTCATAGGCGTATAATTCTAAAATTCGGGGCTCGACCTCTGCAGCTTCCATGGGGCAGCTAATTAGTTGTACTTAACAACGGAGAAAACGATAATATTCACATACTTCCTTTTTTTTTTCAATTTTATTGTTAAGTTAAACATTTGAATTTTGAGCTTATAAGATTTCTTGATCCACAAATTTCGTGCCAGAGCCTTTTGAGGTAAATTGAAATACTCTGACTCAAACATTATGTTCTCTAAGACCGCGTATTGAGTTCATACTCAACATTTCAAAGGGTTTTCGTGAATCAATGAGTGATATGTATTCTGTTTCAGAGCCTATTCTACCCTTAATATAACTCTTCACTAGGATGTGTTCGGTAAATTTAAAGTGTAATAGGTGTATTAAAGTGGTCACACACAAAAGATCAACGACTCTATTTTATTTATTTATTGGATTGTTAGCGCCCTCTAGAAACACTTTCGCTTCATCATTTAAGTGTGAACATTTTTGATGATGATAGAGTGACTCGTTTTTACATTACTGCTCATAAGAATTTGGGACAACGGTTTCCAACTTAACAACATCTGTTAATTATATGTTTTGCTCAAGTTTTGCTCAATTAATTAAAACAACGCTAAAGAGAATATTCGATACAAGACCTTGTGCTTGATATTAAAACCGAGTCCGATATTAGGTTCGTGGAGTAGGTTTCTTTGAGTTACAGGTATAGGTTGAAAAACTGTCAACAAATTCTTGGTTCTTGGTTCTTCTAATTTATTTCGGACTCATATCGTGACTAAACTTTCAAAATTATAATATCACAACTGTCAAGAATAAACTTTTAGATTTGTTAGTTAATTATTTCCTTCAAAGAAAAATGTTACTAAGTGTGGTGTGAATAGGTTGCATGTTACTCAGGGATTAAATGTGGTGTGAATAGGTTGCATGTTACTCGGGGATTAAGTGTGGTGTGAATAGGTTGCATGTTACTCATGGATTAAGAGTGAATTCGTGTCTTCAGTTTGGTGTTCTTAAAATTTCAATGCTCCAAATATCAACACTTCTAGGAAACGTAAAAATCATATATCATGCAAAACTTTGTCGTTTTAGAAACGTACAGCCTAACAACAAACATTTAACCTCGTTTAATTGTAATAACCCTAGAGTAACGTTTAACCTCGTTTAATTGTAATAACCCTAGAATTACACACTTTTTTTACACTATTCACTACCGTTAGAGGTCCAAATATTGAGTAATTATACGGTCTTCTTCGTTACAGAGCTAAGGATAGCAAATATTTGGTGACATAACTCGATTTCCACGTATAATTCATGGAAACCGCAGCTGTAATTAAAGTGATTAATTGTAATTATTGACCATATTTTTGTTAGCATTTTTTGGTAACCCATATATCATTACAGACTCTGCACTGTTTGTTTATTGTTGCTGTTAAACACAGAGCAACACAATGGGTTATCTGTGCTGTACCCACAATAGGTACCGAAACCCGGTTTTTAGCGTTATAAACCTTGACACTAACCACTGAGCTACGATGGGGGAGGGGCAAATTCGTGTAATTACAACTGTTTTGATGCATAAATGGGTGAAAAAAATGGGTTTAAAAAGAAAAATAGGGTGCATACGGACGGCGTCAATAATTCTAGAATACGCGAAAGGCAACAGTAACAAAATAATGAGCAACAATTTAGTAACTATACGTATTTCTAACAAATTTAATACGTACATAAATCTATCAAAATGTATTACTGTACTTATTTTCGCATACCAGGCTATAAACTCTAAGGGATCATCGTTCGCGTTCTGTTGCCACAAAATCGCACTCCGAATTTTGGAGCTGTGGGTGCGTTATAATCATGACAGTCAAATTTAACTTTTCGATTTTGGAGCAACCCAAGAATTAGCGATGACTGTTGCTGACTACATGCTTTGTACCTTGTCTATCAGTTTAAAATTAAGGGCAGCTTTGTATCTTGTTTATCAGTTTAAAATTAAGGGCAGCTTTGCGCAGATAGCCCTTACAAGCTTTGCATGAATATCAGGAACAAATAGACAAACAATTTTCGTCTTTTATTATTTTTTTTTTAATAAATTTTGTCCTACACTGAAAATCAGCGCCATCTGTATATAGATCACAGAAACAGTCTAACAGGCAGATGGAGTCAGACGTTCCGTGTTAAATTAGACCAGGAAGCTCAGAAAGAATTAAATTAGAAGTGTTCGACACATCTAACTAATTCTAGTTTTACTTGGCCTAACTCAGTGACATAAAAGTTTTATTGTGTTTATGTTCCTTTTACTGGGCCACATTATTAGGAAAACATCTTTCTCGGAAAAAAAAAAAAAGAAAAATGAAATGGTTGTGAATTCTACTGTTTTTATTGTTGTTGTTGTTGTAGTTTTTTAAATTATATTTTAGTTATTATAAGTTTATACACCATGAGTACGTAGCACTAATTTCAGGTAATAATTTAGCTGTGTTCTTTCTCATAAACGATTAACTTTTTATGAATGTACATCTCCGAAAATTAATAGTTAAAACGCATCAAATTTAGTTTCCTCAAAGTTAACACTCATGGATTGATTCCCCGCGGTGAACAGCCCATTAGTTAGTTTTCCTAACAGCAACAACAACAATAAGTTTAGTCAATTTGAATGTCGATATTAAACATAAAGGGTATAGTGTGAAAAGGCTTGGAGTTGTTATTGTATTAAACTCGTAAGAAAAGTGATATCTTAAAACAATGGGGAGTTGTTATTGTATTAAACTCGTAAGAAAAGTGATATCTTAAAACAATGGGTAAAAAAAAAGTCGTATTCATTTACGTTTCTATTTATCTGTTTATCGTTCCATCTCTTTAGTTTAAATTATTAATGCAAAATAATTGGCCACCAAAAAAATCAAGTTTCAGTTTGATTTTAGCATTAGTTTCAAACCGCCATGTGGGCGTGTTATAAAAGTGTTAGTTATATTTTTCGGTTCAGTGGAGCCGGATCAAGCCCTTGTGGCGACCCGTGCTACTGGATGATTGCCTTCTTTCTGGTTATTAGTAACAGCTATACTAAATATATGAAAATTCTCAGTGCATCACGTTTTAGCCAATATGATAATCGAAATTTATTTTGTAACAGATAATGATTAATGAAATAAAATAGTTTGAAAATAGATCAGGGCATCATAACTACTTACTACTGAATGTGGGAATTCAAAGTAATTAAATAAATGAGTTAGAGCTCAAATAATAAAACCTGTTAACTTTAACTTTTGTCAGTCGATGACTATGCGGTAAGTCTGGGGGGCATATAATGCTAAAACCCGCGTTTCGATACCCGTGGTGGACATAACAAGATAACCCATTGTGTAGCTTTGTGCTTGATAGCAAACAAAAAATAGGTAATAAACTATATAAATGTAACTTTACTGGTATACACTAGCATATGTTTCTAACTTCTCTGTGTAAATGTGACTTTACTGATATACACTAGCATATGTTTCTAACTTCTCTGTGTAAATGTGACTTTACTGATATACACTAGCATATGTTTCTAACTTCTCTGTGTAAATGTGACTTTACCGATAAACATTAGCATACGTTTCTAACTTCTCTGTGTAAATGTGACTTTACCGATAAACACTAGCATACGTTTCTAACTTCTCTGTGTAAATGTGACTTTACCGATAAACACTAGCATATGTTTCTAACTTCTCTGTGTAAATGTGACTTTACCGATAAACACTAGCATATGTTTCTAACTTCTCTGTGTAAATGTGACTTTACTGGTATACACTAGCATACGTTTCTGGCTTTTCTATGTAAAAGTGACTTTACTGATAAACACTAGCATGTGTTTCTAGTTTTCTAATAAATGTGACTTTACCGATATACACTAGCATATGTTTCTAACTTCTCTGTGTAAATGTGACTTTACTGATATACACTAGCATATGTTTCTAACTTCTCTGTGTAAATGTGACTTTACTGGTATACACTAGCATACGTTTCTGGCTTTTCTATGTCAACGAGACTTTACTGATAAACACTAGCATGTGTTTCTAACCTCTCTGTGTCAACTTGATTTTATTCAGATACACCAATATGTGTTTGTGGGGTATAAAGATAACTTAAAACTTGTCTGTTTGTTTTAGACCAAAGCCACATTGGACTTCCTGCTGTGTCTACCGCGGGGAATAGAACTCCAAATTTTAGCGTTGTAAGTCCCTATACTTTCCGTTGTCCCACGAAACATCATATATTACCATCTTAAGCATAAAAATTACCCTAGTCTTTCTCTTATATTCACTGAAACACAACTTTAAAAATGTCCTTCCATACCTAACGGTAGAGTTTATCAACAACCCTGACTCGCATACATATTGAATTCATCTTTAGAAAAAAAAAACATGTACATATTGGTCAGTCTCTTGGGCATTCTGGGCAGTTAGAATACTAAATTAGCTAAGTAAGTAGCCATTCTTTTTTATTATTGTTTTCGGAAAATATGTCGGGACTAATTTCACACAATAAATATAACGTGTGTTTGAAACTAAGACAACTAGTAGGAGAGCTTATGAAGCATGCACTTTTATAGATCAAATTAATTTCACACAATAAATATAACGTGTGTTTGAAACTAAGACAACTAGTAGGATAATTTCACACAATAAACATAACGTGTGTTTGAAACTAAGACAACTAGTAGGATAATTTCACACAATAAATATAACGTGCGTTTGAAACTAAGACAACTAGTAGGAGAGCTTATGAAGCATGCACTTTTATAGACCAAATTAATTAGTGGAATGACAATCTCGTTAACGTCCAGGGAGTTGCCACAAACTGGAGGAGCTCCTACTTATCTAAGCAAAGATAACGCATAATTGTTGAGTAACACTCCAAGAATCAGAGTAGAAATCAAGTAGCCTTGTATTCATAATAAGGTTTTCTTCTCCTTTAGTATAATATTTTTCGCTCCTTATTTACAACACTCTTGTTTTATATTTCTTATAAAGTTAAAGATTTAATTTATTCTAACCATTCGTTGCAAGATTTAGTGACACCTCTAAACTTCGAGGTTTGTAGGATTTACTTATTTTGGTTTAGTTGTTGAATTTCGAGCAAAGCTACTCGAGGGCTATCTGTGCTAACGATCCCTAATTTTAAAGATGATAAACAAGGGGAAGTTAGCTAATCAACACCACCCACTGCCAACTCTTAGGTTATTCTTTACCAACAAGTAGGGGGATTATCTATCACATGATAACACCTCCAATGCTGACAGACCGAGCATGATTGGTGAAATGATTCGAACCCGCGACCTCAGATTGGGAGTGGAATGCCCTAACCACCAGAACATGTCAAGCCGTCTTTCTTACCATCTCTCGCTTCTTCAAGTATTTCACAGTTCATGCGCTTTCCAGAGTTTCAATTTCTCAAAGACTATATATTTTACTATTTACCATCTACTTCATCATAAATTGTAAATTTCCTACTTTTTTCATAGACTGAATATTTTCATATTTGCCCCTTATTTTTTTCCAAAAATTGAATAATTAGTTACTTGAATTTATCTTAAAAATTAATATTTTTATTCACCTTTCATTTCTATTTAAATTTTATACTTCCTGTATGGTACTTTCAGGTATGGCTGATTCCACTCAGAACAACAAGAAAGATCCACTAATAACAGGAGATTCGACAAGATCTTTACTGAGGAATAATTCTATGTTCTCTGACTAATGAAGTCATGATAAATCATTAAAGTGGACAATTATTGTGAACAGTCTTTATTTAAGACAAACACAGTGAACATGTGTACTTAACTTGTCACAAAGGGTAGTTTCCTTTATCAGAGAGTTAGCATTAACTCGGTGATCTCAGCTTCCAAACTGTATCGTTCAAGGTCGTATTCCAGACTGAGTAGGCTGAGATCATGTTCCACACTAAATAATTTTCTCGTTAGCTACTTCAAACGTTAATGTCAGAGTTACGTGACTATTCACTCCCCTGTGAAATACAAATAAGTTCGTTACCTCCAGAGGCCATCTGACTGTCAGTGAAAAAGATACCTATCTAGCTTCATATACCGTGAGTGACCCTGCAACTATCTTTCCCACGAGAATATTAAAGGTGCAATGACACAAAACAATGGGTAGCTAAAGTGAAAGGAACTTAACGACATTCTTGACCAAGGTGGTGTAAAAAATACATACCTGTATATAAATACAGGAAAGTAGAAAACACATAAAGCATGTTTATTTAGAGCACCTATTTACCGTACATTTCTTCAAAAATTCAACATTTTTCTACTTCGCTCCTTTCATTGAAAGATTGAAAATATTACTACATACCTCCCAGTCCTTCAAAAATTGGATATATTCCTGCTTATCATACATACTTTAAGCTTACGGACTTACAATGACAAAATTCGGGGTTCGATTCCGCACAGTAGACACAGCAGATAGTTCAATGTGACTTTGCTCTCAAATTAACAAACAAATGACATACATTTTTTCAAAGATTAAATATTTTTTCTATTTAACTTTCAATCTTGAGGGGGTCTGATGACCTAAATATTCACCTTAATTTTAGTAACAGTTAGGGTGATATTTATTTACCTTCCATTACTTAATAGTTTAGGTACCAACCTTCTCATTTATCATTCCTAAAGATTTGGGTTAATTTTCTTTCCTTAAGTGGTTCAGTAATTAGCCTACCCATCTTCTACTCCTTTAAAAATTGAATTGGTTAACCTTTTTTTTATATACATCTTCCATTCTTTCACAGGTTGATTAATCTACCTGTTTAACTTTTAAATCTTTAAAACATTACAATTGTTGTCGCCTGCCACTCTTTGAGAAATTTGATGATTTTTTTACTAACCGTTCATTCTTTAGCAGGTTGAAGGACTTACTCTCCTTTCATTCTTTGAGAAGGTTAGTGACTCACTCGTAATCCTTGGAGATTGAGGATCTAGGATCTTACCTACACATTTTTCATTCTTTAAGAGGTTGGATAACTCACCTTTCATTCCTTGAGAAGTTAGGTGATTCACTTACTCTCCTTTCATTCTTTGAGAAGGTTAGTGACTCACTCGTAATCCTTGGAGATTGAGGATCTAGGATCTTACCTACATATTTTTCATGCTTTAAGAGGTTGGATAACTCACCTTTCATTCCTTGAGAAGTTGGGTGGCTCACCTATTCACCTTTCATTTCTTGATAAGTTAGGTGATTCACTTACTCTCCTTTTATTCCTTGAGAAGTTGGGTGGCTCACCTACTCACCTTTCATTTCTTGACTGGTTGAAGATCTTACCTCAACCTACACATTTCTCATTAGTTTACCTTGCCTTTCATCTTCTATTACTTGACAGACTGAATGACTTTTATACTGGTCTTTCGTTCCTCTACAGGTTGGTATTTTTTCTCTACTAACCTATTTCGAGTTCTAGGTGATTTTTAACTGATCGTCTATTCCCTCTGTATAAATTCTCTACTTATACATTTTTGTCAAGGCTGAGTAACCTTTTACTCGACATCTATTTGTTGCCTCCTACAGATCTGTTTCTTTACCTTATCGATCCTTTCTTTCACGAAAGATTACTCACGCATTAATTATCCAGGTGTACCATTTGAGTTGGACCTTAGAACAGCAGCCTTGATCAGTGTCACGTCTTACATTTCTCATTAATATAGCTCTATTGGAATTTCATTCAGTCTGTTTGAAATATTAGCATGTGTTCTTGTAATAAAAGACCTGATTATGTATTAATGTACATTTATGATATGCAAGTTATACGTTTTATTTTTCCACGTTTAAAACACCAAAGCTTGAAATGTTACTAAGGGCACCAATTCTCGTGTTAGAGAACTATTCTAAGCTCAAATCTCTGTGAAATCGTATTAGCACAATTTAAATAGTTTATCAAAATTATATTTTTGCCTTAGGGTCTTATGATTAAACTACTACGTGCATAGTTTCTATATTCACAACGAACAAAATCTGGTAGCAGCTGCAACTGATATGATATATGAAACTGTTAACCGTTCTCTTATTTGTAACCGCTTGAGCAACCAAGCCTGTCTGAAACAAAGTTGTTTCACTTATTACCAACCTCAACACGTCGCCGTACTGAAACGTGTATTCAATTTGTCCTCAAGCCGTAATTCAATACAACTTTTAACTTTATAAAAGTAAGCCTTTTTTTTTTTACGATGGCTCTACCACGATTTCTTTGTTCTTGAATGTTTGTAATCACAATAATGATAAAGGTCTGACCGCGGAAATTACGTTGGCCTCTTTCACGGCTCGAACTAATGCTTTGAGAACGACGGAAAAATTTCACTTGTTTGTTTGTTTGTTTCAAACTAACAAAAAAATTATTATTTGATATTGTACTATTATTGCAATAAATAATTATATTGACTCTTTTTATTATTTGTCACGAAGGAAAGTAATAACATTTTTGAAAAGAAAAAAAAAGTTTCATACTGGCATGGTACTAATATTTATTTGTTGTATTTCATTCACAATAGAAACTTAATTAAGAATTTCTGATATTTTTATATTCATATTGTCGTTATTACTTCCGTATGTTATTCTGTGTTTAACAGCATCCCCTTGCATTTAGTGATATTTTATAACAACTTTCAAACAACAGCCCCCCCCAAAAAAAACACCTCACATAAAAGGCAAAACAAACGAAACTTGGGTTCAAGCTACAAGTAAATTGTGAAAAGTAAACAGCACCTTAATAAGAAAAGTACCTGAGGATTCTGGAACCCACAAAACGGTAGGGACGTGCCGTCTCTCAGACTTAATCTCTAAAAAATAAACTAAAACCAGGTATAGGTGATTAACCCCTAATGTTCCACATCTAAAAACAGATATAGGTGATCAACCCATAATGTTCCACATCTAAAAACAGATATAGGTGATTAACCCATAATGTTCTACATCTAAAAACAGATATATAGGTGATTAACCCATAATGTTCCACATCTAAAACAGATACAGGTGATTAACCCATAATGTTCCACATCTAAAAACAGATATAGGTGATTAACCCATAATGTTCCACATCTAAAAACAGATATAGGGGATTAGCCAGTAATGTTCCACATCTAAAAACAGATACAGGGGATTAGCCCATAATGTTCCATATCTAAAACCACCATTGCAACAAAAGAAGAGCAAATTACAACTTTTAATTTTTGTGAGTTGGTGTGGGGTAAATATGAAGGACTAATATAAACATCTTATGTTTCATTAGTCCTTACAGGTATAAAACTACTGTAGAAACTGAAGGCCCACCTTAGGGTATAAATAATCCCTGAGTGGTCCGTTTGTGATTCGGGGTTCAGCGTTTGGCAACGAAGTAACAAACAAACCTTTTATAACAACCTGTCTTACCTTTATGTACCCGTTTATCTAATTTAAACTATATTTCTTTGTGTGTTGTTTAAATTTTTAGATTTAATTTAATGAGTTACAGAAAATAACAATCCTCTCATTCCAACCCACTGTATTAGAATAGAATTTAAAAAATACATGAAACTTGTTGTCAGTCTTGGAGGTTGTAAGTTTTAGAATAACTTATCAAAATCTTTGAACTAGAAATATTTAATCTTTCAGATAAATCCAAAAGAAAAGAAGAAAAAAATATTTGGGCGTTTATGATCTGTATAACTTAAAATTAATTTGAAGTTTTTCCAATAGTAAACACAAATAGTATGGTTTATTTTTTTATTCCTCATTTGTGTTTTTTGTGTCTCGTCTACCTAGTAATACATTTGATGAGTTCTTCTGCGACACGTGTTATTTCAGAATCTGTTTTGTTCTTTGTCAAATTTGATTTTTAAACTTAAGTTTGTCTATAAAATTTATTCCAATAGCCTACAATATTTTTGTATATACATGTATATAAGGTAGTTTGATTTAAACTTTGATGAAAGTTAAAAATTAACTTCATGTTTGTTTGATTTCGTTTTGCACTAGTTTAGCTTCCCTGAAGTATACAAATTTGAACTTATTTTTTGACTCTGTTGGTTACAATTAAATGCTATAACAAAACAATTGAATTATAATCTGATATGTCCGGCTTATAGTTACCAATAAGTAAAAGTTTTTAACTTGTTAAA
>NW_013667685.1:50590-64463 GCF_000517525.1 Limulus polyphemus | reverse complement strand
CCACCACGTGGATCGAAACCCGGTTTCTAGCGTTAAACTTCCGCAGACATACAGCTGTGCCACTGGGGGGCGTTAAACATAAGTAACAGATGAAACGTCGTGATAAAGAAAACAGTATTTTATCTATCCATTCAAAATCGCATTATTGAAGTATATTTGAGTCATGGATACCTCTTAAAATATTCTTGTCTGTTGTTGTTTGTAACTAAGAACAACGATAAACAATGGGATATCTGTGCTCTGCCCACCACGTGGATCGAAACCCGGTTTCTAGCGTTAAACTTCCGCAGACATACAGCTGTGCCACTGGGGGGGGGGGAGTCTTGTCTGTGGAGTCGATTATTAAAACCTCTAACACGTACCCTCTATTTCATATTTTCTTTAAAAAGAAATAAGAAATAAATTCAGTTATGATTGATTACGTTGAATGCTCGGTGTATATTTTTTCGACTGAAAAAAACAAAACATGGAGCCAAGTAGTGAAGGGCCCTTATTTAATTAATACTTCGTTCCATCTTGTGTCGCTTTCCATAATCTATCCTATGTTCTCAATTTGGATCTTATGTTGGAATAAACTCACAGAGACCCAATAGGAAGTTTGTTTTATATATATGTTAAACAAAGACGAACGTCCACTCGTAAGCGACACTTCTACAAATTACGTTATAATCTCGGATACTCCAATTGAAAGTAGGTAATTTGAGTACATTCGTTTGAAAGAGCAAGATTAATTGTGACTGTTCTTCTTGTGTCGGGTGAAAACTTGATTCTCGTGCCAATCAATTCTCACATCTAGATTTAATCGCTCTAATGTTGCCCTACCTGATTGAGAAATTCTCTCTGATGGAAATCTTAATGCTTATATCTTTGGCAAAATCGTATTTCATCTGAACTACCAACGATTTGTCATTATTATTTGTTTTGCTTATTCTTAGAATTTCGTGCAAGCTACTCGAAGCCTATTTGCGTTAGCCGTCCCTAATTTAAAGTGATAAACCAGAGAGATGGCAGCTAGTCAACATCGCCTACCGCCAACTCTTGGGCTACTCTTTTATTGACGAAATTGAGATTGACCGCCACATTATAACTCCCCATGGCTAAAAAGGCGAGCATTTTGGTGACGGGATTCGAACTCGCGACCCGCAGATTGAGAGCATTTTACGTACTACTTCTTGGTGGATTTTTTTTTTTTTTGGCAATATCTAAAAATATGATCAAATTCGTAAAGTATTGAAATGATTTATAATGAAGATGAAGACCGTTGATAAAACATACAACATTTTATTTGCAAGGTTCGAACGTTTCGGAATAACTTATTCCATCTTCAGTGTTACAATGATGATTATTACTACAATGTTAATATAATAACATAATCATTAGTTTAATTAGTTATTAAGAAAAGCGGTAACTTGTTAGATTAAACAACGTTTGTATATATATTACACAACAGCTGAGTTAAGTGTGAAAATTTAGAACAATTTTAGATCTAAAGAGCTTTGTAGGTCGTTAAGGATCGCATGGTGGACTTTCTTTAATGTAGAGTTCAAGGTCCTTGTAACACGATTTTCAGATTTCGTTGAAGATGAAATAAGTTATTCCGAAACGTTCGAACCTTCTAAATAAAATGTTTTATCAACTGTCTTCATCTTCATTATTAAACTTCGGTTTCCTCATCATAAGTTCATTGCTACTGAGCGTTTTGTACTAGTAGTTTCGTATGGTGTTTCTCACACCTCCAAATTCTGACGTCCTAGTTCGGACACCGGGTGATCATGTTTCGGTGTTACGGGGATTTGAACCTGTGACCCTCAGATTGCGAGTCGAGTGCAATAACCACCTGACCATGCCGGGCACAGTGTTTTGTATTTATGGTAGAGCTACCAAAACTGTCTGCTACCATTCCTGAATTTGAGTCTTCTGGTAAGGGTCAGCGGTAAATTTACTGACTTACAGCACTATAATCCGGGGTTCATTTCCGCGGTGGGCAGACATCAGACAGCTCATTGTGTATATTTGTACTAAAGCAACAAACACACTAATTCTGAACTACTGGACAATCAAAAAGCACCCTGCCACCCACCATTTACGCTAAAGAGGTGGCTCTCATTCTTATAACAGACAAACAGTTTAAAATGCGAAGAATATTTTGTGGCATCGCAAGGATTCGAACCCGACTCGCCCGCTTCGAATTCTAGAACTCTATATACCAACGTCCAACCCACGCCTGCCCGGCACGGCCAGGTGGTTAAGGCCCTCGACTCGCAATCTGAGGGTCGCGGGTTCGAATCCCCGTCACACCAAACATGCTCGTCCTTTCAGCCGTGGGGGCGTTATTATGTGACGGTCAATCCCACTATTCGTTGGGAAAAGAGTAGCCCAAGAGTTGGCGGTGCGTGGTGGTGACTAGCTGCCTTCCCTCTAGTCTAACACTGCTAAATTAGGGACGGCAAGCGCAAATAGCCCTCGTGTAGCTTTGCGCGAAATTCAAAAAAACAAACCAACCCACGCCCCAGGTGCTTTCAGATGTTTCAGTTCGACTAAAAGGTGAATTGGGCTCAGTTAAAAAGTATGTAATTTCTCTTCCGACGAGAGTGGGTAAGGTAAACAAACTCTGCTAATTTCAAGCCATTTCAACCATCAACTCAAAGGATACTTAATTATACGTTGTACCGTACAGATTATACAGAAATCTGACCAGAATAATTTTTGGTTTTCTTTTTATTATTTTCGATCACTTAAAACAGGTTGTCGTTGTGCGTTAGCTTGTCTTTAATAAATCATATACTATTATAAAATACTAATGAATACAAAAGAACCTTCAGTTGCAACACAATTGAAACATTCACAGTGTGCTCGGGTTATTTATTGAAAAACAAAAATTCGTATTAATCCTTCTTAAGTTAAGCATGGGGAATATGACCTTGGAAAGGTCATTGAAAAATAATTACATTCTTCTTTCAGAACATATTTTTGTTGTTAAAAATAAAAATATAATCATTTTGAATTTAAAACAATGCTGATTTTTGTAATAAAATATTATTTTAAAAATTTGTGAATATTTTATTCAATATGAGAAGTGTGGTTAGTAGGTACTCATAACGATTGTATTCGGAGTTCAATCCCATGGCTAACACGGAGTAGATAGCTGATTGTGCAGCTTAACGCTAAAATAAACAACATTGTAACACTAAAAATTTGGTTTCGATACCCGCGGCGGGCAGAGCACAGATAGTCTATTGTGTAGTTTTGCGCTTAACAACAAACAACAATAGAACACACACAAAAGTCACACTCTTACATATAGTTTTTTGTACGCTTGTACTAGTTTGAATATATAATAAAACAGTTTTAAGTAATTTATTTTTCTAACAATGGTACCTAAGCCTATCTGTGCCTGAACACCCTTTTGAAATGTTATTTTATAGCAGAACAGTACGCAACTCGATATCAGCTATTGCACTAAAAGACACGTTAAAAGTAATAATTTATCGAGCGTTGGCACCTTAATTGACACTGTGTGTTTACTAGATGTTGATCTCTGGCTTATTCTATTCTCTTTTCTTGGAAGACATTAGTTTTTTTTTTTTTCCTTCTAATCAATCACAAGTAAATTCCCTTAGGCGGCGCTTTACGAAAGGACAACTTCTAGGTTTAGAGATAATCAGGAATGGAAGATAATTCCCGTAAAAACTCCACCCTGCCTGTGAACCAACTGCTATTGTCCAAATGTCACGAAGGGCAGAGTGTTTGCATACAAAAGAGAGATGTAAGCTAGAACTGATGAACGTATTAGCAGAAGCTAAGTTTATCGCCAAAATTATCGGTCTAATATATATCTTCCTGAGACAGATGCAATTTTTAAAGTACTGTCCCCGAGTCATTAACATAATTGGTCTTCCCGAAACGTATATATTATTGTATTAAGAACCCTAATCTGCTGTAATTTTATATGCGAAAATGTTTTGATATGCTTACTTGTTCGTGGTACGTAAAATTCCATTTGTTCTGAAGCGCCCTCTAGTGGAAAATTTAAAGATAGTCAAAGTTTTAAAATAAGAAAAAAAATATAAAGTACTCTGTGTTGTATACACAAGAATTCGTTCGTGCAACGTATATGTTGTTAATTCTCACTTAGCTATAAGTATCTTCGAAACTTTATGTGAACGTAGGATATATATATATATATATCATGATGTTAGAAAAAACACGTAGGTTTCAGAAGCTTTGGCCCCCAGTGGCACAGCGGTATGTCTGCGGACTTACAACGCTAGAATCCGGGTTTCGATACCAGTGGAGGGCAGAGCACAGATAGCCCATTGTGTAGCTTTGTGCTTAATTACAAACAAACAAATAAAACGTTTTGATAGAAATGAATAAAACCCTATAACTCAAGAGCTTTCGAAAATTTTCAGTTTGCCCCTGAAGAAGAAAGGTCCACCTTTCGAAAGTTCTAGGGTTATAGGGTATTTATTTATTTATTTCTATATATATATCATATTTATACTCACTAATAGCAATTTATAACGCTCAACAAATCCCTCCTGATTAACTAATCGAAGAGAAAAAAAAAAGAGAGTTTAATAAAGAATTATAATTGTTTCGAATGTGAAAACCGCTACTAAGTGTGCAAATCCTGCCGTCTAGAACACAAAATCCTCCGAGAAATGTAATTATGTGTCACGTTTTGTCATATAATTTAACACACTTCCGCGTAAATTAGTAAACCGTGTTGAACGGTAAGTGACCCGTAGACGGACTAGTTTTGAAGAAACAGAACTGTTGGTAAGCCACCTCCGAGTAGATGTAATAACTTGCTTACCAAAGTAAGTATTTAGATAACAACTTAACACACTCCCACGTCAATCAGTAATCTTGGTGTACGGTAAGTGACCCGTAGACAGGCTGGAATTAAAGAGAAAATAAACAATTCTTAAGTTACCTTGGAGTAAATATGATATTTTTTTTAGCCTACGATCTGGTTTGTTTGTTTGTTTGGTGTTGAGCACAAAAACCACACAAGGTGTTGTCTATGTTAGCTTAAGAACATCGTTAGATAATGGTGTAACAAACGTAACGGTAAGTTAATTATCTTGATCAACAATTAATGGCCCGTAGACAAACTGGAGCTAGCGAAAAAAAGAACAGTTGGAAAGATAAATAATCTGTAAGAAGCGTAACAATCAGTACCACTATTATGGCAGCTGAAGATAGTCAGATGACTTGTTTGTAGCTAAGCACAAAGCTACACAAATCCTATCGTGTATGGACCCGTGACACAGAACTATGCCGTCGTTAAGACGTTCTACTAATACATTACATTGAGAAGAATACACGTTTATGTAACACAAGTCAATTTGTAGATACTCTACGAGAATTCAGCTCAACAATTGATCCACGTGAAACAGGACTAGTCAAACGTGACACAGAGCTAGCCACACGTGATACAGAACTATGCTGTCGTTAATATGTTCTACTAATACGTTACTCATAAATAGCCACACGTGACACAGGAATAGTCACACGTGAAACAGGACTAGTCAAACGTGATACAGAGCTAGCCACACGTGATACAGAACTATGCTGTCGCTAATATGTTCTGCTAATACGTTACTCATAAATAGCCACACGTGACACAGAACTAGTCACACATGACACAGGAATAGTCACACGTGACACAGGACTAACCATACGTGACACAGACTAGCCAAACGTGACACAACACTAGTTACGCATGACACAGAACTAACCACACGTGACACAGAACTATGCCGTGACTATTCCTGTGTCACGTGTGGCTACTTATGACTAACGTATTAGTAGAACGTCTTAACGACAGCTTAGTTCTGTGTCACATGTGGTTAGTCCTGTTTCACGGGTGACTATTCCTGTGTCACGTGTGGCTAGTTATGAGTAACTCCTAACTGAATGTTGTTGTTTTTTTACCATCTACAGTTTTCACTTATCAGGTTATACCCACGACACTACGGGTCTTCTGCCTATCGTACAGAAGATTAGTCTAGAAAGCCCTTGACCTTAATATGTTTTGATGGTCTGGGAGAAACAATTACTCAAGTAATAAGGTGGCTTACGGCAATGTGGTGTGAAGGGAGCTCTCCTGCTCATGTAAAGGTCCTGAGGGAAACAAAAATATTCTAATTTCAAACAAATTCAAACGTATGTAGTAGTTCTAATTAACCAGTTTTGGGTAAAATCTGGTACCTAACTTAGGACTTTACCTGTATGTAGTGTTTCTATTCATTCGACATGTAAAAAAGAAGCTTGAAGAAGGTTCGCGTCACCTATCTGGGCGTGTAAATCTCACTGTCAGTTATTTACGCAGCAGCGATAAGAACGGCTTAGTCTTGGTTCAGAATTTTCAAAACACTTGAGGGACACGCTTGGTCACAGATCTTTCATTAGGCATGTAAAGGACAACACGTGTACTTTTACCGCTGTACATAGTATCTGCGTAAATCTTTGAGAAACGAACTAAAACGCATGAGAGAAAGGAATGTCGTTAAAAAATATAGTATTGCTTACATCTTAATCATCGCATTCACAACAATGAAAGATCAGACCTTTCAGTATTTTTAAAAATGTAAAATATCAAGCAAGTATAAATGGAGATTGTTTTCTAAATCTCCTAAGGTATCTAAATTGATACGTAAGACATATATATATATACAGGTACAGTTATCTACGTTTAAATACCTTCCTTTTGAAATGGAGTTTTAAGCCCTCTTATCGGAATCTTCATCGGGCAACAATGTACGATAGTATTATTCAGTACATTGTTGCCCGATGAAAGCTTCAGCAACAAGGCCGACAGCTCGCATTTAAAAGATAAGTATTTAAACATAGAGAACAGTTCATGTATATATTTTACATGAACAGAAATGCTAAGTACGTCAAGGTATGTAGTTAACTTAATCCCTTTTAATACTATTGTTATATCGAACTAGCAGACAATGCACTTAAAATTGAAACAAATGTGTCTAATGTTAAATTACCCAACTATGAGTCACAGCTTATCTGACAAATGTTAAAAGGGCAGTTTCACAGCACATTACCTCCATGACACAGCAGGATTTAGTGCCGCTTCGGATGAGCAAGCAATAATACAATAAAAATACTAGTCAGAGAGCAAGGATTTGCACTCAATGCCAAATCAAGTAAACGTTTTTGAGCTGTTAGAATAATTACTCATACTGTGTTTTTTAATAACAAACGAACTGAAAATAGGGTTGTGCAACATTTTTCTTAGTCGAGATTTTCAATTTGTTTTCCATACAACAGTTTCGTTCCTTTCCGTTTTTGAAAAGGCTCGATTTAATATTACATAGGCCGACCACCCTATTAGAAAAATAACACTATTTTAATTGAAATTACGTCTGAGTTACCCACCTGGTGACTGGGTTTGAAAAACTAAGTCATTTTACTAAAATCACATAGTCAAAATACTGCATTGGAAATAATTACGGAAAAGGTAAATACAATAGGTATAAATGGGATTGAGTTCCCTCCCCTCTACTGCATGAAAATGAACTCCATCAGAGTAAACACATATGTTAATAACTTACACTGAGAGTGGCTGTTATTTGTGTACTTCACAATTTTGATGATAAAATACACACCTGTATTGTAGAGCTAAGTTACAGCTGCTGGGAATAGTAAAACTGCTTGTATTTTTTTATAGGTATTATGTTTGTGTGGCACTGTCTTATTGGTCAGATAACAGTCACTCTCAGTGTAAGTTATTAACATATGTGTTTACTTTTGGGAATAGTAAAACTACTTGTATTTTTTTATAGGTATTATGGTTGTGTGGCACTGTCTTATTGGTTGTTAACACGAAGTGGCCACAATGAATGTGTAGCTGTTCAAAATACATTGCTAAGGAGAAATAACCAAAGGAAAGGGCTAAAATAAACATCAGACTTGAAACAATGGGATTAATAAAAATCTGGAGAATGGTGTTCTTTACAGATTAATCCAAAATTTAAGTTATTGGGACAAACAACAACAATTTGGGGCCCGACATAGCCAGGTGGTTAGGGCGCTCGACTCGCAATCTGCGGGTAGCGGGGTCGAATCCCCGTCACACCAAACATGATCGCCCTTTCAGCCATGGGGGCGTTATAATGTGACGGTCGATCCCACTATTCGTTGGTTAAAGAGTATCCCAAGGGTTGGTAGTGGGTGGTGATAACTAGCTGCCTTCCCTCTAGTCTTACACTGCTAAATTAGGGACGGCTAGCGCCAATAGCCCTCGTGTAGCTTTGCGCGAAATTCAAAAAACAAACAAAATCAAACAAACAACAATTTATTTGACTGTAGGGAAGATAAAGGTATCGTGGTCAACGTAGAATATCTACAGTGGACTATGTAGGCTGTATTACAGCGAATAGTGTTGGATATCTATACAAAATCTATGGCGGCTTGACTGCTAACAGGTACAGTCAGGATTTTATTCATCATGCCATTCTCTAAGAAACGCGAATTATTGGTTAGGGATTCAGCTTTTAGCAACTATATATATATAAGGAGGCCGAAGGAATACTCGCAGCTTGTTAGCTTCCATAAAGTGCCTATTAGCCTCCACAAAGTTCTTGTTAATTTTTGTTAGCTTCCACAAAGTTTCAATATAAATATTAACTATTTAGTTGTAATTACTCTCTTTGTATATCAATATACAAAAGATAACCAATTCGTTTTGCAATTTTGCGCAAAGCTACATAAGGGCTATATGGGCATAGGTGTCCTTAATTTTGAGCTAAAGTTACTCTGGCCTTATATATATATATATATATAGAGAGAGAGAGAGAGAGAATCCCACAAACATGTTCAAACTTGTATGTGAATAGCAGCGGCTCTAGCTTATAGAACCTGGAAATTTTACTTAAACGCAGTATATAGGCTTAATAAAGCTATCAACTAAGAAACTGTGTGATTCTACAAGTTGAGGCTTTTCGACCAACGATTAGAAGCCTATTTAACTGATTTACAGTCAGTACATAAAGAACAATCCGGAATGTACCTTAGCTGACATTCTTTAGGAATCTGCTCTTGCCCAACTTCGAAATGGAATGTTTCCTAAACTGATGTATGGACATTAGATAAACTCCTCCTATTAACAGTTTCGTTTTCAGTTTAATTACTGATTATAAGTATTGTTTTATTACAAGTTAGAGCTTTTACAGGTATTTCTTTACCGTTAAAACTTGTGCACTTGAGAATGATCGCATCAGTGATCGAAACATTGTACCTGTTTTCAAAATATTCTTCCTTGCTGTAAAAGCTGTAGCTGGTAATAGAATAAAAACTCCTCCTATGTTTCTCAGATCACAACATCATAAAATAACACCAAATCGTTTGTTCTGGAGTCTTTTTATGCAATACTTCAACTTGCTTCTGGAACATCATAAAGTAAAACCAAATCATTTGTTCTGAAGCCTTGTGTTGCAAGAGTTCAACTTGCTTATGGAACATCATAAAATAACACCAAATCATTTGTTCTGGAACCTTGTTGTGCAAAAATTCAAGTTGCTAATGGAACATCATAAAGTAACACCAAATCATTTGTTCTTAAGCCTTGTGTTGCAAGACTTCAACTTGCTTATGGAACATCATAAAGTAAAACCAAATCATTTGTTCTTAAGCCTTGTGTTGCAAGAGTTCAACTTGCTTATGGAACATCATAAAGTAACACCAAATCATTTGTTCTGGAGTATTTTTGTGCAAGACTTCAATTTGCTTATGGAACATCATAAAGTAAAACCAAATCATTTGTTCTTAAGCCTTGTGTTGCAAGAGTTCTACTTGCTTATGGAACATAAAAATGAGGCATAAAAATAAATGGGAAGATCCTGAGTGTCCTTACAAAATCTCGTTAATTAACATTTGTTTTATTTGAACTTTTTACTGCTAAGTTGGTGTGGTTCCTTCTTTATTACTTGTTTTGAACGTTTTAATGGGTAATATTTGGATTACTGTTCATGAGTTTTTTTTATAATAAATATTAAAATCATTCTACCAAGAACATACACAAAAGAAAAGTTTTTTAAGAAGATCACGTTTCAGCGAGTAAAGGAGTGCCTTAACGTATTGCATACGATTATTACAAAAGGAACTCAATTTATACGAAAACGAAACTGGGCAATTACAGTAAGATAGGAAGGAGTACATGGTTCATACCTGTCCATATATATATATATATGTGTGTGTGTATATATATATACAAATATACGCATACCATATCCCATACTGGTTGGAAAATTTACATAAACAAATGGAGCAATGAAGAATGAATTTCTTTTTTAACTTGTTTTACAATACGCAGACACAGTCACTGTGCAAAAGTTGATTTTTAGGGAAAGTTGTTGTTGTTGTTTAAAGTTAAGCACAAAGCTACACAAATGTCTATCTGTGTTCTATTCTCCACGTTGTAAGTTCCCAGACATACCGCTGTGCCACTGGGGGGGGGGGGGATGTAATCGATGTTGAAACTATAGGAAATGGAGAAATTTTTTTATCATCTGTCTTTGAAAATATGATCGAATTAAAAATACATATGTATTCAAGCACGTTTTGAAGATCAGTTATTTTTTTGTTCTTTCAAAACAGACAATACAAAAGTTAACGGGGGTCTACTGTACTTGTTATATATATATATGTGTGTGTGTGTGTGTGTTATTGACGCCAATTTACAAAAAAAAAATTAAACCCTGAAATTAGTAATTTAATCAAATTTGTTACGAACAGATAACTGTTTATATGCTTTGAGACTTATCGGTTTTGATGACCAGTGATCAAAATTATTCAGATCTAGGTTTGTTTGTTTCTTTCCAAAATTAATTATCAAGTAAAATTCTTATACTCCTTCGAGACGAATCACCAACCGAGTCAAACTAGCTTGTGTTAACTTTAATGGTACAGCATACTAAATGAAATGCAGACACACGAGTCAATATGATGCATACTAAATGAAATGCAGACACACGAGTCAATATGATGCATACTAAATGAAATGCAGACACACGAGTCAATATGATGCATACTAAATTAAATGCAGACACGCGAGCCAATATGATGCATACTAAATTAAATGCAGACACACGAGTCAATATGATGCATACTAAATTAAATGCAGACACACGAGTCAATACGATGCATACTAAATTAAATGCAGACACACGAGTCAATATGATACATACTAAATTAAATGCAGACACACGAGTCAATATGATGCATACTGACTTAAATGCAGACACACGAGTCAATATGATGTGGTATAATAATGTGATGTTTTACATGTCGTTATCATATATAAAAGGAAAGTTTTCGTTTATCTACCCTAAGGCAATTACACTTATCACATTTAGTGCAGCTTTGCGTGAAAATCCTAAAACGAATATAATATATTTTTGTTAGACGAACTGGAAACTATGTGGTTAAATACATCTAGCGGTTACTACCCGGAGTTTTGGGAGTTAAACATACTTTTAAACTAGTGAAGTAATTGTTATAACATTATTAACGAACGCTATTGACACCTACCCGAAGCCTAGCAGTAATCGTGATATACTTAAAGACAAGACCCCTTATGGGTCAGTGGGGTGAGTTTACGAATTTACAACGCTAAAACCCGTGGCTCGATTCCCCGTGGAGAACAAAGCGCAGATAGCCCGTTGTGTAGTTTTGTGCTTAAATAACAGCCATTGAATCAGCCTAAAAAAAAAATAACTAACTAGAGATTATTATCTAGAATACTAGCAGCTATTGGACGCCCCCCCAGTGGAACAGCAGCATGTCTGCGGACTTACAACGCTAGAAACCATTATGTAGCTTTGTGCTTAACTTCAAACAAACAAACAAACAAAACGCTAGTTGGACAAGTATTCTCAAACAAATATAGAATGGGCTACACCTTAGGAGCTATTAAATCAAGCTTACCACACTTTGATGACTGTCGTATAGACAAACTGTGCAACAGCATAATTAACACCCTCAATTTGAGTTAATTAGGAAGATTTATTTTGAATTTTTGAATTTTCGTGCAAAACTACCCCAAGAACTATGCGTACATACCACTCCCTTAAATAATAGACTAGAAAGATCGCAACTTGTGAACAGCATCAACCGCCAACTCTTGGGCTGCTCTTATCTAATCAGCTAGTTGGATTTGACCGTCACTCTTATAATACACTTACGGCCCTAAATCGCGGAGCGCATCATTGTGACAACGAGATGCGAACCGTGAACTCTCTGATTCAAAACTGAGGACGCTCTAAACACGAGACCACACCCGGCTGCTAGAGAGATCTGAGCATTTTGTGAGGTTGAATTTGGTCTTTGGGTTTCTAAATCTTCAATTCCATATAACTACATATAAATCTTTTTTTTTTTAAGTTCATATCTAAATGTAATAACATCACATAACAATAATTTTACTGGCACTCTTATTTCATATACGGCAGGTGTTCTGAAACTGGGGGCTCAAGGAAAGTTTCAGGGGGCTTAGCAAGTACACAATACTGTTAAGGTACTCAGCATCTATACATTCATTTGAATAGGTGGGAAGGGACTCATTCAGGATGCGGAATGTTCTCGGGGTGGCCTTGCATTGAGAAAATTTGGGAACCTCTGATCTAATGAGTAACATGCAAGATTTCAACCTCTGATCTAAGGAGTAACATGCAAGATTTCAAACTCTGATCTAAGAAGTAACATGCAATATTTCAACCTTTGATCTAATGAGTAACATGCGAGAATTCAACCTCTGATCTAAGGAGTAACATGCAAGAATTCAACCTCTGATCTAAGGAGTAACATGCAAGAATTCAACCACCGATCTAAGGAGTAACATGCAAGAATTCAACCTCTGATCTAAGGAGTAACATGCAAGATTTCAACCTCTGATCTAAGGACTAACATGCAAGAATTCAACCTCTGATCTAAGGAGTAACATGCAAGAATTCTGACATTATTTCTCACATTGTTTTGAAATAGGTAAATACATGGATAAATCTGAAGAACAAAAATGAAATGAAACTATTAGTGTATTTTTCTGGACTTACCTTAGATATTTAAGGCCGTTTATCTAAAACAATTATGATGTCCCCACGATTTATGAGATTATAAAAAGAAAATATATAGTGTAAAAATGAATTATGATTTTTTAAGTGTGTCACCTAAAGCTTTTAACACACTTTTGGGTGTGTGTGTGTGTGTGAGTGTGTGTGTGTAAAGTATTATTTAATCTTGCTCCAATTTTTCACTGGCCAGTTTACCCTAGAAAGAGGTTATTTATATTGCCTTATCTCTTCCTTCAATCTCGTGTTTGATGGATTGGCTTAATATGACTGCAGCACCCTCCCGTGGTATTACATTGCGCCTCTTTCACGCAACGTGACGTAATCATTTCGCAGAACCAATGTATGATCACTTTTCCGGTAATTACTTATACTAACAATTACATGAAAAATTATTTTTGAAAGTCCTTTAAACAGAGCTGGCCCCGGCTTTGTTGTAAAGTAACGTGCGCTACAGTAAAGTTTGCACGTAGTAAACGCATGATTCAAAAGCAATGCAACAGAAACAAGATCACACCAACTCCCCTATAATTCTTCCTAAAGTGGGTGTAAACTGCACTTGTTCCGAATCACACCTTACATACTGATATACATATATATATAAGAAGGATATCATTGTTTTCTTGGCGTGCCACGTGCTCGTGTAATTGTTTTAAAACGTATACGTCGTAATAAACACGTTACTTCTGTTTTTTGTATTTGTGAAACGTACTAAAATAATATATATATATATATATATAGAGAGAGAGTAGTTTAATTTAAATTTACTTAAAGACAAGAAG